>NW_016987225.1:0-721 GCF_001483705.2 Eufriesea mexicana | reverse complement strand
TAGCACTGGTAAAGTTTCGATAGCCATGATTTTTCTGCTATACACTGCGATTCGATGGAGTTTTGCACTATGCCGTGCGATACAACACTCCGCCTGTGTCTGGTGATGCCCGGAATAATGGTCGCGGTAAGTTAGGTGGAGTTACGTTGCACTTGGTCAGGATAGGTTTGGATAGCTTTGGCTGGCGTTGCTTTGACTCTTGTGCTCTACACTGCTCTTCGGTGGATTTCTGCGCTCTACATTGTTCTACTATACTCTGCTCGACTATCGGGAGGCCAGCAGTAGTTCTGAACGTTAGCTTGGGTTACACTACGTTCGGTTAGGATAGGTTACGTTGTGTTACGTTAGGGTATCTTTGGCCTTTGTGCCACACACTGCTACCCAGTGGGCTTCTGCGCTCTTCTGAGCGCTATCACACTCTGTTTGTCTCTGTGGAAGCCGGGAATAGTGCTCTCGGCACGATAGGTTTTGTTATGTTGCGTTCGGATATGTCATGCTTGGCCAGGTATGGTTAGAACAGCTTTGACTTTTGGGCTACACAATGCTATTCCGAATGTTTCAGCGCTCTACATTGCTCTGCTATATTCTGGTTAACTCTCGTGGGGCCAGCAATGGCAGCCGCGACACGTAACATCGTCCGCCTATGTTAAGCTTGGTCAGGCTAGGTTAGGGTATCTTTGACTTTCGTGCTATACGCTGCCACTCTATGGACCACTGCGCT
>NW_016987224.1:0-326 GCF_001483705.2 Eufriesea mexicana | reverse complement strand
GCCCCTCCCCTAAGGGCGCCGGGTATCATTGGAAGATTTCCCCCACGTGAAAAAAGAGGTCTTGACGGAATGGCTTTGACGTTTGTGCTGTACACAGATATTCGGTCGATTCTTGCGCCCTACGTTGCTCTAATAGCGTCCGCTTTTGGCCGTGGCATGTCTTTTGACCTATGTTACGTTAGGCTAGTTATGGCTTGGATAGGTTTGGATAGGATAGCTATGACTTCAGTGCTATGCACTTATATTCGGCGGGTTTCTGTGCACTACCCTGCTCTAGTATTCTCTGCTTGGCGCTGGAGTGTCCAGCAATAGCGGTCTCGGATTGT
>NW_016987223.1:0-541 GCF_001483705.2 Eufriesea mexicana | reverse complement strand
TCCGCCGAACAGCAGTGTACAGAACAACGGTCAAAGCCATCATGGCCTAACCAAACCAAACGTGTCATAACGAAACGTAACCTATCCCAGCCTAACATGCGCATACCGCTATTGCTGACATCTACCGAGCAAACCAGCATACACTAGAGCAGAGTAGAGTGCAGGAATCCGGCGAATAGCAGTGTACAGCGCAAAAGTCATAGCGGGACACTCCTAACCTAACAAATCGTAACGTAACCAAACGTAACATAACCCAACCTAACGTGCCGCGACCAGTATTGCTGGTCTCCACAGGGTCAAACGGAGCATACTACAGGAGGCTAGAGCGCATATATCCATCATAGAATCGCAGTGAACAGCGGAAAATTCGAAGGTGTCCGGACCTTACCTAAGCCAACATAACATAACGAAACGTATCCTATCTCAACCTACGGAGCCGAGACCGCTACGGCTGGCCTCCCCAGAGCCAAGCAGAATGCGCTGGAGCACAGTGGATCGCAGAAAACCGACGCACTACTGTGTAAACCACAAAAGTCAGAAA
>NW_016987222.1:0-2259 GCF_001483705.2 Eufriesea mexicana | reverse complement strand
GTAATAGCGATCTCGGTACGATCGGTTGAGATAGGCTACGCTTGGTTATGTTACATTAGTATGGTTGAGGTTTGGATTGCTTTGACTTTCGTGGCATAAACTGTTGTTCGGTGGACTTCTGCGCTCTACTGTGCTCTGGGGTATACTCTGCTTGGCTCTGGGGATGCCAGCAATAGTGGTCTCCGTTCATTAGATTTATTTAGTCTTCGTACGGTAAAGTAATGTTTGGTCTGGTAGGGTAAGGGTACCTTTGACACTTGTGCTATTCCCAGATACTTGATAGCTTTCTGCGATCTACTCTGCCATAGTGCATTCTGCTGGGCACTGGGGATTCCAGTAATAGTGGTCTCGGGAAGTAAGGTCAAGTTCATAAGCTTGGCTTTGATAGGTTTGGATAGGTTAGAACAGGGTAGATCTGACATTTGTGCTATACACGGCTATTCGCTGGATTCCTACGCTCCATATTGCTCTACTATACTCTGCTCTTCTCTGGGGAGGCCGGTACTAGTGCCCTTGGCAGATTAGGTTGAGGTACGGTACGTTCGATTATGCTATGTTAGCTTTTGTTAGTATTGGATAGTTTCGTCTTTTCTGCTGTACGCCGTGTTTCCATTGACTGCTGCGCTCTACTCTCATCTAATATGCTCCCCTTGCCTCTGAGGATGCCAGCCATACTGGTCTCGGCCCGTCAGGTCCTGTTAGGCAAAGTGGGGTTAGGCTATATTTGTTTGTGTCATGTCCGCATAGCTTTGACTTACGTGGTATACAATGCTATTCGGTGGATTTCTGCGCACTGCTCTGCTCTGGTATGCCCTGCTTGTCACCGGAGAGGCCAGGAATAGTGGACTATGCACGTTAGGATGGACTATGCTGCGCTCGGTTATGCTACGTTTGGTTAGGTTAGGATTGGGTAACTTTGACTTTTGCGCTGCACACTGCTGTTCGGGGGATTTCTGCGCTCTACACTGCCCTACTATAGACTGCCCTACTATGTGCATGCAGTGGCACGAAAGGATTAGTTCGGTTGCGTTTGGTCATGTTATGTTAGGTGAGGTTAGGGGATGATGGCATGACTTTTATGGTATACACGGCTTTTACGTGAGTTTCTGCGACTTACTCTGATCTAGCACGTTCTGGCTGGCATTGGGCACGCCAGTAATCAGGTTGAGTTGGGCTACGTTCGGATAGGCTACGTTAGCCATGGATAGGTTTGGGTATCTTTAACTTTTCCGCTGTACTCTGAGATTCTATGGCCTTCTGCTCTCTACTCTCCTCTAATATGTACCTCTTGGCTCTGGGAGTGCAGCAGCAGTGGCAGCGTCACGGTAGGTTGTCTTTTGTTACGTTTGCTTACGTTACGATTGGTTAGGTTAGGAGAGTCTAGCTTTGACACTTGCGATACACACTGCTATTCGGAGGATTGCTTCGCTCTGCCGTGCTCTAGTATGGTCTGCTTGGCTCCCTGGATACGAGCAATTTCGGTCTCGCCACGTTAAGCATAGTTAGGCTACATTTGGTTGGGTTAGGTTGCGTCAGGTTACGTTACGATATATTAGACTATTCTGCTTTACACTGCCAGGCCACGGATTTCTGTGATCTACAGTGCTGTAGTATATTCTGCTTGGCCCTGTGGAGGTCAGCTGTATTCGTGTAGTGCGGTTCGTTGGAGTTAGGTTACGTTTGGTTATGCTACATTTGGGTAAGTTTGGCTAGGACATCTATCACTTCTGTGCTGTACACTGCATTTCAGGTGATTTGTGCGCTCTGATGTGCCCTGGTATGTCCTGCTTGGCATTGGGGGGACCAACAACGGAGATTTCGGCACGTTAGAATGTGATTGGTTACGTTTGGTTAGGTCAGCTTTGGATGGGTTAGGTTAGCACAGCTTTGTCATATGTGCTCAACACTGATATCCTACGATATACTGTGCTCTACTGTGCTCTTTCGTATTCTCCTTGTCTCTGTGCAAGCCAGCAATAGTGGTCGCGGCACGTTAGGTTTAGTTACACTACGTTTGGTTAGGTTAAGTTAGGGTATCTTTGACTTTTGTGCCATAGATTGCCGTTAGGTAGCTCCCTCCGATCTACTGTGCTCTAATATACCATGCTCGTCTCCACGGAGACCAGCAATAGCAGTCGTGGCACGATAGGATTTGTTACATTACGTTTGTCAGGTTAGGTTAGTTTACGCTTGATTGGATGGTTTTGTCTTTTGTGTTATACACTGCTATTCCGTGTATGTGCGCGCTCTACTGTGCCA
>NW_016987221.1:0-2059 GCF_001483705.2 Eufriesea mexicana | reverse complement strand
AATATACC
Source organism: Eufriesea mexicana (assembly GCF_001483705.2). Lineage (NCBI taxonomy): Eukaryota > Metazoa > Arthropoda > Insecta > Hymenoptera > Apidae > Eufriesea > Eufriesea mexicana. The sequence continues at coordinate 2,051 of NW_016987221.1, read as the reverse complement.
TTCAGACTTTATCATCCGACTACTATTTTTATTTTTATTTTTATTCTTGTGAAATAATTTAACATCTGGGCAACTTGCTTTGTAAATACACAGTAACATACAGACAGCACTGTTAAGCTTTGAAGCATCATTTTAGTGGTACTATAATTCTCATAAGAAATATACTATAGTGCTAACCTGTACCTCAAAAAGGGCGATGGGACATCGACGTTTGCCTATCACGTATAGTTATACAATTATATAATTCATATAAATATTATTATTATAAAATATATAAATAATATATAATATATCTCGCCTTCCTGAAAATTGTTTATAACCTTTACACTTCAAATTCAGCAACTCCCACCAATTTCAAAATACTTAGCCCTACCATAACCTCTCTTTTTCATTCTATGAGAATTTATTACTTACTATTGTCTTGTCTTTTCTTTCAAGAATTTTCCAAAATATATACCCCATTTACCAAGAATTTGGTTGGAATATAAACAGCGGTGCGTGGTTAGAACAGGGCCGAAACGTAATATTCAGATCCCTACACAGTAGGGAGGATGCTTATGCTTGCCTGCTGTGTATGCGTCATCCAGGAGCCCTTCTCAGGAACCATTACAAAACACCTCTGAGTATCGACGTTCAATAACCATTTATCCGCAACCGTGTCACCGATCTCGCGAATTTTCTGTTTAAATTTCCCGCCAATTCTCGTTGACCGGAGTATAGTGACGATATTCAAGCACTATACCTTCCTCATCAAACCATTCCCCTCGCGACGAGATAATAAGCAACAGTATCAATCACACTCGAATAACATTACTTTAAGAGAGTATAAATCACTGTATCCGACTCCCGAATTCTTTTGTCGCGTAGTAGCAGCAGAGTCGAGGCCGCGAGATGGCGCAGCGAGCGGCCGGATCGAACGTTCTCGCGTTAATACGATTTACCATTCGCGGAAGACGATCAGCGAATAACGAGAACGACAGGGAGGTCACGTGGTCTGCTGGCCGAATGAATACCTAACCTATCGCGTGAGAAGTTTTGTCAATATTCGCGAGATTTCGCTCGGTGTCGCTCGTAAGAGGGATCAACGGATGAAAAGGGAGACGGAGAAAAAGTTATAGGTACCCTAGTTCCCTTCCGCACGGCAGCTTTTGCCCGTCAACCGTAAATACACTATATTGCCCATAAACCTTTACAGTCGTGCATTACCCATCCCGATTCGATATGCTCCTCCTCTCTCGTTCAGCTCTCCGTTCCGCGTTATCGAATAACCGACGTTGGTCGGCTTAACCAGAACGTTTTAAAGCATCACTTCTTTCGCTCCTCTGATTTTCACGTCGTCTTCCCCCTTTCTCGTCTCTTTCACGCTATTATTTTACTCGAAATATACGTACTCGCGTTGCTTCGTTCGCGTGGACAACGTGGCTGGGATTTTCGGTGCTTCGTGCTTTTAAATTCGTTGTCAGTTGTTTCCGGGTTTCTGATAATCGATAGTGGAATAAGAAGAAAGACCGTTCGCGTATTTCTCGTTGAGTAAATATTTCAACCGTGGCTAGGTTTTTGGCTACACCGATTTTTATTTTTCATCTCCTTCCCTTTTTCCTCTGTTCTTTCTGCGTGGTCTCTCAATCGTTTATTTTGGCGACACGTGTCGACGAGGTATTGTTTACCTGTGCACGACGTGACAGAGATTTTTAATGTTTGTGGTTATCGGTTATTTCCAGATTTTTAATTACCGATAGTGGAATGAGAGAAATATATCTTACGTTGACAGTGAGATAGATGTTTCAACTAGATTTCTTCGTTGTATGCGTGTCCAAGGGAATAAAATATTGTACAGGATGCAGCGAGAATAATTAAGCGATTTAAATTTCGCGCCGGGCGTCAGCTTCGCGCGCTCGCCGACCGTGGCGCTGGTGCTGCAGCACGAACGATAGAAATATCAGTTAACGGTACGCTCGACGGAAAAGTATCGCTGCACACAGGGCATTGTAAGAACGTCGAAACTGTTGAATGCTTTTCTCGAAATATTTCGGTTATATGTTCGTGGTAAT
>NW_016987220.1:0-997 GCF_001483705.2 Eufriesea mexicana | reverse complement strand
AAAATTCAATTTTATTGACATATTCGACTAATATAGTGGTGAGCACACTTTTTTCATAAATGAAGAGGAATGATTCTATTGGCGTACCATATCCATGGCAATGCTCTAGAATCTACCTGGAAAACTCAATTTCATTGACATTTTCGTCTAATATCGTGGTGCGCTAGCTGTCTTGCATAAATAAGGAGGGAAGATTCCATTGGCGTGCTATAAACACTGTAATGTTCTTGAATCTGGCAGGAATATACAATTTTACTGACATTTTCGACTAATAACGGGGTGAACTAACTTCCTTGCATAAATGAGGAGGATAGATTCTATTGCCGCGCTATAGCCATAGCAGTGGTTTAGAATCTGGCCGGAATATTCAATTTCATTGACATTTTCTACTAATATCGTGGTGAGCTTACTTTCGTACATAAATAAGAATGAAAGATTCTATTGACGTGCTGTAGCTATTGCATTGCTACAGGATATGGCCGGCAAATTCAATTTTATTGACATTTTCCACTTATATAGTGGTGAGCTAACTTTCTTTCTCAGATAAGGAGGAAGGATGCTTTTGGCGTGTTGTAGCCATTGCAATGCTATAGAATCTGTGTGGAAAATTCAATTTTATTGACATCTTCGACAAATATCGTGGTAAGCTAACTTTCGTGCATAAATAAGGAGGAAAGATTATATTGACGTGCTATAGCCATTTCGCGGCTATAGAATCCGGCTTGAAAATTCAATTTTATAGACATTTTCGACTAATATAGTGGTGAGCACACTTTTTTGTATAAATGAGGAGGAATGATTCTATTGGCGTACCATAGCCACGGCAATGCTCTAGAATCTACCAGGAAAATTCAATATTATTGACATTTTCGACTAATATCGTGGTGCGCAAGCTGTCTTGCATAAATAAGGAGGAAAGATTCCATTGGCGTGATATAGCCACTGTAATGTTCTTGAATCTGGCAGGAATATGCAATTTTACTGACATTTTCGACTA
>NW_016987219.1:0-542 GCF_001483705.2 Eufriesea mexicana | reverse complement strand
GAAAAATAAGACGTGTTTGTTAGTTCCTCGTTCAGAAAATAAAAAAGTTCTGTCAAACAGATGCGGTTTTTAAAACGAAAATGAACGCCAGAGGAAATATCGAAAAATATGAAGCTCGACTAGTAGTGCGTGGTCAAGTCCAACAGGCAGAAATTGATTATCAATAAATAATCGTTCCAGTCGCACGTTATGGAATTATCAGAACTCTCCTCGCAGCATCAATCGAGAAAGAAATGTACGTACACCAATTGGATGTGGTATCTGCATACGTTCAGGGAAGTCTGTCAGATGAAATCTTCATGGAACAACCGGAAGAATTTGAAGAAGATAATTTTGAAATGGTACGTAGATTATACAAACCACTTTACGAACTCAAACAGTCTGGACGCGAATGATATAAACGATTGAATTAATTTGTGAATGAGCAAGGTGGATTCAGAAACAAAGCTAATCCGTGCGTATATGTATTCAGCAAAGGCGAAAGACGCATCATAATGGTAATATATGTGGATGATATCATTTTGGCATCGAAAAGCAAAAGG
>NW_016987218.1:0-735 GCF_001483705.2 Eufriesea mexicana | reverse complement strand
TCCACTTTTCTGCTATACACAGCGATTCTATGGATTCCTGTGCCCTACTCTACTCTATTATGCACTGCTTGGCTCGGCGGAGGACAGCAATACTGGTCGCGGCCCGTTAACTTGGGATTGGATACGTTTTGGTTTTTTAGGTTCGGTTGGGTTAGGTTAGGATAATTTCAACATACATCCTCTACACTGATATCCTATAGACTCTTGTGCTCCACTGTGCTCTATCATATTCTGCTTCTCTCTGGGGAAGCCAGCAATAGTGGTTGCGGCACGTTACGTTTTGTTACTCTACGTTTGGTTAGGTTAGGTTCGGTCTTGTTAGGTTAGGATATCATCTTCTCTTGCGCTGTACGCAGTTGTTATGTGTGTTCCTGCCCTACACCTCGCTCTAATCTAATGTGTTAGACCCTGGGGAGGTCGTAAATGGTGGCTGCGGAACGTTTCTTTGAGTTTGGCTACCTTATGTTATTTTATGCTTGTTTGTGTTCCGTTTGGATATCTTTGACTTTTCTGCAGCACAGAGCGATTATATGTATTTCTGCGCCCTTCTCTCCTGTAGTATGTTCTGCTTGGCTCTGTGAAGGCCAGAAATAGCGGCCGCGGCTAGATAGTTTGAGTTAGGTTACGTATGGTTAGTTTACGTTAGCATTGGTAGGTTTGGCTAGCTTTGAATTCTCCGCCATACCCTGCGTTTCTGTGGATTTCTGCGCCCTACTCTCCTCTAATATGCTCTGC
>NW_016987217.1:0-308 GCF_001483705.2 Eufriesea mexicana | reverse complement strand
TACGTTGTGCTAGGTTAGGGTAGCTTTGACTATTGTGTTACACACCGCTGTTCTATGGTCTTCTGCGCTCTTCTTTGCGCTATCACACTCTGCTTGTCACTGTGGACGCTAGGAATAGTGCTCGCGTCACGTCAGGTTGGGTTGTGTTATGTTTGGTTAGGTTAGGTTTGTTTAGGCCAGGATAAGATACCATTTACCTTTCTGCTAAACACTGGTATTCGTCGGATATGTGCGCTTTAGATTGCTCTAATACGGTCTGCCCTTCTCTGGGGATGTCAGCAGTAGTGGTCGCGGCACGTTAGGCTGTA
>NW_016987216.1:291-580 GCF_001483705.2 Eufriesea mexicana | reverse complement strand
TAGGTATGCTAAAGCTTGGGAAGGTTTGGCTAGGATAGGTTTTACAAAGCTAGGATAGGTTAGATTGGGTTAGGTTAGGTTAGGTTAGGTCAGGTCAGGTCAGGTCATGACGGGTCAGTTCCGTTCAGGTCAGGTCTGGTCAGGTCATTCCAGGTCGGGACAAGTGATGTCAGGTCAGACCAGGTGAGTTCAGGTCAGGTGAGTTCAGGTTGTGTCAGGGCATGTCAGGTCAGGTCAAGACTGGTCTGGTCACGTCAGGTCAGTTCATGACAGGTCAGGTCAGGACAGG
>NW_016987216.1:0-216 GCF_001483705.2 Eufriesea mexicana | reverse complement strand
TCAGGACATTCCAGGTCGGGACGGGCGAGATCAGGACTGGGAAGGTGAAGTAAGGTCATGTCAGGAGAGGTTAGTTCAGGAGAGGTCAGGCAAAGCCAGGCCTGGTCAGGTCGGGTTAGGTTATGTTAGCCTATGTTAGGTTAGGGAGTGTTCGATTGGGTTAGATTAGGTTTGGTTACGTGACGTTAGGTTATGTTAGTTTAGTTCATTTTTGTT
>NW_016987215.1:0-218 GCF_001483705.2 Eufriesea mexicana | reverse complement strand
CCAAGGTTCGAGCAGAGTATGGTAGAGCAACGTAGAGCACAGAAATCCACCGAAGAGCAGTGTATGGCACAGAAGTCATAGAAATCCTAACCGAACCTTCCCAACCTAACCAAACGAAACGTTACCTAACTCAACATAACGGGCCGTGACCCCCGTTACTTACAGCCACAGATCCATGCAGAGCATATTAGAGCACATTAGAACACTGAAATCCGCCG
>NW_016987214.1:0-931 GCF_001483705.2 Eufriesea mexicana | reverse complement strand
TATACTAGAGCAAAGTAGAGCGCAGTAATCCACCTGCATTGCAGTGTATAGCGCAAAAGTCTGTGGTATCCTAGGCCAACATTACAAAGCATAACATAACCAAACGTTACCTCACTCAACCTCACCTGCCTAGACCACTACTGCCGGTCCCCATACCTAAGCAGAGCATATCAGAGGGGAGTGGAGCGCAGAAGTTCATAGGATGGCAGTGTTTAGCACAGAAGTGAGAGTTCTCCGCACCAAACCCAAAGAAGCCTAACCTAGCCAATGGTAGCCTAACTCAACCTAACCCGCCGCGGCCACTGCTTCGGCCACCCCAGAGCAAAGCAGATGATACTGCGTCACGTGAGAGCGCAGAAACACACCGAATTGCAGTGTACAGCACGAACGTTATAGCTATCCGAACAAAACATAACCTAACTTAACCTAACCTACCGTAACACAAGTCCCCCTAACGTGCCGCGACCACTGCTGCTGGCATCCAGAGAGTCAAGCAGAGCAGAGCACAGCAATGTAGAGCGCAGAAGTCCACCGAATAGCAGTGTTCAGCATAAAAGCCTAAGCTATAGTATCCGAACCTAACCAAACGTAGCATAACTACTTTGCTCAGGTTAGCGTGCCGAGACCACTATTGCTTGCATCCCCAAAGCCAAGGAGAATTTACTAGAGCGCTGTAATCCACTGCATTGGAATGTGTAGCACAAAAGTCAAAGACATCCTAACCTAACCAGTACTAACCTTGCCTAACCGAATGTAGCCTAACTAAACATAACGTGCCGAGAATACAGTTGCTGTCCTACACAGAGCCAAACAGAACATACTAGAGCACAGGAGAGCGCAGAATTCCACCGAGAAACAGTTTATACCTCGAAAGTCAGAGCAATCCGTACCTAACCTAAAATAATATAACCTAACCACACCTAGCGTAACT
>NW_016987213.1:0-228 GCF_001483705.2 Eufriesea mexicana | reverse complement strand
TAGTCGAAAATGTCAATAAAATTGAATTTTCCAGGAAGATTCTATAGCGTTGCAATGGTAATAGCACGCCAATAGAAACTTTCCTCCTTATTTATGCAAGAAGGTTAGCCCACCACGATATAAGTCGAAAATGTGAGTAAGATTGAATTTTCCAGGCATATTCTGTAGCATTACGATGGCTATAGCACGCCAATTGAATCCTTCATCCTTATTTATGAAAGAAAGCTA
>NW_016987212.1:0-294 GCF_001483705.2 Eufriesea mexicana | reverse complement strand
ATGTATGTACGGTTGGATGGATGTATGGATGGATGGATATATGGATGTGCGGCTGTATGAATGAATGGATGGATGGATGTATGGATGTATACATGTATGTATCGATGGATGTATGGATGTGTGCATGTTTGAATGGATGGATGTATGGTTCGATGGATGTATGGATGGGTGTATGTAAGGATGGATGTATGTATGTATGTATGTATGGATGGATTATGGATGTATGTATGTGTGGATGTATGGATGTATGGATGTATGTTTGTATGGATGGATGGATGAATGAATGGATGGATG
>NW_016987211.1:0-839 GCF_001483705.2 Eufriesea mexicana | reverse complement strand
GATGGTTGGGTGTATGCATAGATTGAAGTATGGATGGCTGGATGAACGGATGTATGGTTATATATGAGGATGTATGAATGGATGTATGCATGTATGTGTGCATTGATGTTTGTATGGATGGGTGTATGAATGTATGTATTTATGTATGGATGGATGTATGTATGGATGTGTGTGGGCGTATGTATATATGTGTGGATGTACGTATGGATGTATGCATGGATGGATGGTTGTATGGTTGGTCGGGTTTGTGGATGTATATGATGGATTCATGTATGGATGGATGGCTGTATCGATAAATGGTAGTATGGATGGATAGATATATGGATGGGTGGATCTACTGATGTATGGATGTATGGATGTATGGATGTGTGGAGGTATGGACGTACGTGTGGATGTGTTAATGCATGTATGTATGGCTGTATGGATCGATGGATGGGTGGATCTACTGATGTATGGATGTATGGATGTATGGATGTGTGGAGGTATGGACGTACGTGTGGATGTGTTAATGCATGTATGTATGGCTGTATGGATCGATGGATGTATGCATGGACGTATGTATGGATGTTTGAATGGATGTATGTATATATGTTTGTATGGATGTATTGACGCAAGTATTGGTGTATGTATGGATGTATGTATTGACGAATGCGTTGGTGTATGTATGGATGTATGTATTGATGTATGCATGGATGTATGGACGGATGGAACGACGGATTGTTCTATGGATGAATGGATGGATGGATGGATGGCTCGATGCATGCGTGGATGGGTGTAGGTATGGATGGATGGATGGATGGAGGGATGCATGTACGGATGGATGGATGTATGGGTGGATG
>NW_016987210.1:0-396 GCF_001483705.2 Eufriesea mexicana | reverse complement strand
TTATCTCTATGGGCGCCAGGAGTACTGCACTCGGCACGTTAAGTTGAGATATGTTACGCTTGGTTTGGCTATGTTTGACTGCGTTTGGTAAGGATGGCTTCGACTTTTGCGCTATACAGCGCTGTACGGACGATTTCGGCATTCTATATTACTCTGCTATAATCTGTTTTGCTCTAGTGAGGTCAGCAACAGTGGTCCTGGCACATAAGTTTGGGTTAAGTTACGTCTGCTTATGTTACGTTTGGTTAGGTTAGGATAGGATAGCTCGGACTTTTGTGCTATAAACTGCTATTCGGTGGGCTTCTGCGCTCTACTTTGCCTTAATATGCTCTTCTTGCTGCTGGGGAGGCCAGCATTGTTGGTCTCGTGACGTTAGGTCGAGTTAGGAATCGTTTG
>NW_016987209.1:315-549 GCF_001483705.2 Eufriesea mexicana | reverse complement strand
TATCATTCTTGCATAAATAAGGAGCAAAGATTTCATTGGCGTGCTATTGCCATTGCAATGCCACAGAATCTGGATGGAAAACTCAATTTCATTGACATTTTCGACTAATATTGTGGTGAGCTAGTTTCCTGGCATAAGTATGGTGGAAAGATGGTTTTGGCGTGCTATATCCATTGCAATGCTGTTGAATCTGGCCGGAAAATTCAATTTTATTGACATTTTCGACTAATATCG
>NW_016987209.1:0-226 GCF_001483705.2 Eufriesea mexicana | reverse complement strand
CTGGAAAATTCAATTTTATTGACTTTTACGACTAATATCGTGGTGAGCCAACTTCCTTGCATAAGTAAGGAGGATAGATCCTTTTGGCGTGCTATAGTCATTGCAATGCTGCAGAAACGAGCTGGAAAGATTAATTTTATTGACACTTTAGATTAATATCGTCGTGAGCTATCTTCCTGGCATAGGTATGGAGGAAAGATACTTTTGGCGTGCTATAGCCTTTGCA
>NW_016987208.1:299-1556 GCF_001483705.2 Eufriesea mexicana | reverse complement strand
GGTAGGTTATGTTTTGTCATGTTCTCTTTGTTCGGGTTCGGTTTGGGTAGCTTTGGCTTTTCTAATATGCACTGCGATTCAATGGATTTCTGCGTTCTACTCTCCACTAATGTGCTCAGCTTGGCTCCGGGGAGACCACCAATAGACGTCGCGGGACGGTAGCTTGTGTCAGGTTACGTTTGGTTATGTCACGTTTGTTAAGGCTAGTGGAAGTATTTCCACCTTCGCGCTATAGTCTTCCCAGTACTACAATACGAGACGAGACCGCTGTTTCTGCCCTTCCCAGAGTCAGGCACGACAAACTAGAGCACGGTAGAGCCCAGAAGTCCACCGAAATCCAGTGTACAGCACAGAAGCTAAAGCTATCCTTACCAAGCGAAGCATAACCAAACGTAACCGAACGTATCGTGGTACAGCATAACGTGCCTAGGTCACTATTTCTGGCCTTCCGAGGAACAAGCTGAAAATATTAGAGCACTGTATGGCGCAGGAACCCACCTAATAGCACACTACAGTTTTAAAGACAATGCTACCCCTCCTAACCTAACAAATTGTAACATGAACAAACCAAACCTTACACAACCTATCGCGCCGCGACCACTATTGCCGGCCTTCCCATGGTCAAACAGAACATACTACAGGAGAGTGAAACATAGATGTCCATAGAATCGCGGGGTATATCAGTAAAGTCAAGGCAAACCGAACCTGACGCAAACCAGCAGGACATAGCGGAACATATGCCGTCTCAACCTAACGTGACGAGGCCGTTATTGCTGCCCTCCTCAGAGCCAGGCAGGACATACTAGATCACAGTAGAGCGTCACCGAATAGCAGTGTACAACACAAAAGTTAATGCTACCCCAACCAAACTTGGCATACCACAACCTAGCCGAAACTAACCTGACTCAGCATAACGTTCCGAGACCACAATCGATGTCCTTCCCAGAGCCAAGCTTCGAGCGCTAGGGCACTGTTCGACGCAGACGTACATCTAATGGTATACTATGGCACTACAGTTAAAGCTACCCTCCCCTAACCAAGGCAATCTTAACATAACCGAACGTAACCTACCTCAACCCATCGAGCCGTGACCACTACTGCTGGCCACCGCAGAGCCAAGCAGAACACATTAGTGGAGAGTAGATTGCTGAAATCCATAGGGTCGTAGTGAATGTCAGGGCAGCAAAAGCTACAGAAACCTAACCCGAACCAACGGGACATAACCAAACATAGCCTAACTCAACCTAACGTGCCGAG
>NW_016987208.1:0-255 GCF_001483705.2 Eufriesea mexicana | reverse complement strand
CAGAAATCCACCGAACAGCAGTGTACAACGCAAAAGTTAAAGCTACTCTTATCAAACATAGCGTAACGCAACCTAACCGAACGTAGCACGACTCATAGTAACGTGCCGATACCACTATTGCTGGCCTTGCCAGAGCCAAGCTGAAAATATGAGAGGACTGTAGGGCGCAGAATTCCACCTAACAGCGGGCTTTGGCACTGAAGTCAAAACTATATTCTCCTAATCTAGCCAATCGTAACATAACCGTACGTAACA
>NW_016987207.1:0-265 GCF_001483705.2 Eufriesea mexicana | reverse complement strand
ATTACTGGTCTCCCCAGGGACAGGCAGAAGATAGTAGGGCACAGTACCGCACCGAAATCCAAAGAAAAAATGTGTACACCACGAAAGTCAAAGCTATCCAAACCTAACCAGTACTAACTTAGCAAAGCCAAACCTAGCCTATCCCAAGCTAACGGGCCCAGACCTCTGTTACTGTCCTCGCCAGAGCCAAGCAGAGTATACAAGGGCGCAGGAGAGCGCAGAAGACCGGAGCATTGCAGTATAAAGCACAAAAGTCGAGGATATC
>NW_016987206.1:0-735 GCF_001483705.2 Eufriesea mexicana | reverse complement strand
ATCTCGAAATAGAATTAATATTTTAATTGGAAGAATTCAAAGCGTAACTTTTCGTGAAAATAAAAATTCCGAGAGTTCATCGACTGTCTGCAATTTGTTACTAGAAAAGTTACTAGACTCGGAAAGCTTCGCAAGAATTATTTTCCTCAAAAATCTTTTCGTCACAAATACTAGTAATTTCGAAGTTTACTCGATCTTGAATTAGAATTTCTATCCTAGGAGATCGTTTTTCGAGGAAACCAATACGTAAACTTTTTTAAAAATAAAAATTCCGAGAGTTCGATGATTGCTGTAATTTGTTACCAGAAAAGTTACCAGACTAGGGAAGCTTCCGAGGAATTATTCTCTCCAAAAATCCTTTCATCGCGAACCCTGAAAATTTCGTAGTCGATCTCAAAATAGAATTCCTATCTTAACACTTTCACCTGGAAAATGCTCATTTTCCACCAAAACTTTCCTCCGCGTTATTAAACTATATTTCGAAACTTTTCGTCGCGACGTCACTCACTAGCTAGAGAAGTTCGGAATCAAAAACCAGAACTCAGTATGCAGTTCACACGATTGAAGCCTCCGATCTGGGAAAATTTCCAAGTCGATTTACACTTTCCCCTGAAAACTGCTCATTTTCTACCCAAACTTTCCTCCGCGTTATTAAACTATACTTTGAAACTCTATCGCGACGTCACTCGTGCACAGAAGTACATCTGAAGCAACAGCACTCTCGCGAACGGTATT
>NW_016987205.1:0-1611 GCF_001483705.2 Eufriesea mexicana | reverse complement strand
GGGCAGAAATCCATAGAATCGCATAGCACAGCACAATTGTCGAAGCAAACCTGCCCTAACATAACCAAACGTAACATAACCGAAAGTAGCTTAACCGAAGCTAACGTGCCGAGAACAGTATTTCTTACCTCCCCAGAGTCAAACAGAATATATTAGACCACAGTAGAGCATGTAATGCACTGCATTGCAGCGTGTGCCACGAAAGTGAAAGATACTCTAGCCTATCGTGCCTTAACCTATCCTAACCGAACATAGCCTAGCAAAACATACGGCGACGAGACTACCATTGCTGGCCTCCCCAGGGCCAAGGAGATCATATTAGGGCAACGTACAGCGCAGAAATGTTCAGACTAGCAGTGCATAGCACAAAAGTCAAAGGTAGGCTCTCCTAGCATGTCCAAACGAAACATAACAAAACGAAACTTTACTCAACCTATCGTACCTACACCACTATTGCTGACCTTCACAGAGACAAGCAGAATATACTGGATCACAGGAAATCGCAAAAATCCGACTCATTGAAGTGTATGGCGGAAGAGTAAAGGATACCCTAACCAGACCTGACTTAACTGACCCAGGCCAAACGTAACCAACCCCTACATTACGTGCCTAGTCCGATATTGCTGGCATCCACACCGCGAAGCAGGGCTTATTAGAGGAGAGTAGAGAGCCGAGGTCCATACAATGGTAGTGAATATCGCGAAAGACGAAGATGTCCTAGCGTAACTCATACAAATGTAACGTAACCGAACGCGACATAACACAAGCTAACGCCCTGTTGCCACTGTTTCTGGAATTCCCGTAGCAAGGCAGAGAATATTATAACACTGCAGAACGCAGAAATCCACCGTATAGCGGTGTACAACAAAAAAGTCAAAGCTATCATACCCTAACCTAACCGAACCTTGCATAAGCAGACGTAGCGTACCCCAAACTGACGACCCATGGCCGCTATTGCTGGCCCCACGACAGCTAAGCAGAGTATAGGAGAGCAATGTAGAACGCTGAAATCGTCCGAATAGCAGTGTATAGCACAAAAGTCAAAGCTATCCTAACCCAACCTAACCAGACATGACGAAACCAAACGTAATGCAGCACACCTAACGGGTCGAGGGCGCTATTCCTGGTGCCCACGGGGACAAGCATAGTGTCACCGGTCACAGAGGAGCGCAGAAGTCCATAGAATAGCAGTGTCTAGCACAAGTGTCAAAGCCATCTTAACCAAACATAGCCTAACCTAACATATGCAAACGTAACTTTACTCAACCGAACGTACCTCGAGTACTATTGCTAGCCTCCTCAGAGACAAGCAGATGCTAGTAGAGTAACTCAGAGCGCAGATACCGACCGGATAGCAGTGTAAAGCACAAAAGTCGAAGATAACCTTACCTAACCTAAGCTTACAAACCTTACATAACCAAACGTAGCACAGCTAAACATAACGTGCCGAAATTATTATTGGTGGCCTTCCCAGAGCCAAGCTGATCACGTTAGATCACAGTAGACCGCATAAATATACCGAATAGCAGTGTACAGCGCAAAAGTCAAAGCTATCACCTCCTAACATAACCAATCGTCACATATCTAAACGTAACCTACCCCAAACTAACG
>NW_016987204.1:0-537 GCF_001483705.2 Eufriesea mexicana | reverse complement strand
TCAACAAAATTATATATTCCAGCCACATTCTATATCATTGCAATGGCTATAGCACTCAGAAAGTATCTTTCCTCCTTACATATGCAAGGAAGTTAGCTCACCACGATAATAGTCGAAAATGTCAATAAAATTGAATTTTCCTACCAGATTCTACTGCATTGCTATGGCTATAGCACGCCAAAAGCATCTTTCCCCCTTACCTATTCAAGGAAGTTAGCTCACCACGATATTAGTCGAAAATGTAAATAAATACGATATTAGTCGAAAATGTCTACAAAATTGTACTTTCCAGCCACAAAATATATCATTGCAACGACAGTAGCATACAAAAAGCATCTTTCCTCCTTGCTTACGCAAGAAAGGTGGCTCACCACGATATCAGTCGAAAATGTCAGTAAAATTGAATTTTCCTGCCAGATTCTATAGCATTGCGACGCCTATAGCACGCCAAGAGGATCTTTCCTTCTTACATATGCAAGGAAGTTAGCTCACAACGATATTAGTCGAAAATGTCTACAAAATTGTACTTTCCAGCCA
>NW_016987203.1:0-241 GCF_001483705.2 Eufriesea mexicana | reverse complement strand
GAGAAGACTAGTGCGCAGAAATTCATATAATCGCAGTGTTTGTCAGAAGAGGCAAATCTACCCAAATATAACCCACACCATCATAACCTATCCAAACGTAGCATAATTTAACATAGCGAGCGGCGACCACTATTTCTGGCCAACCCAGGACCAAACAGAATACTCTAGAGCAAAGTATAGCTCAGAAATCCACCGAATAGCTGTATGTAGCACGAAAGTCGAAACTATCCTAGCCTAACTA
>NW_016987202.1:0-598 GCF_001483705.2 Eufriesea mexicana | reverse complement strand
CAACCTAATGCGTCAAGACCGATATTGCTGGCCTCCACAGAGCCAAGCAGAAAATATTGGATCTCAGTAGGACGCAGATATCCACTGCATAACAGCGTACAGCACAAAAGGGAAACTTGTCCTATCCTAACATAACCAATCGTAGCATATAAAAGCTTAATGTAATTCATCCTAGCGCCACGAAACCGCCATTTCTGAACGCCGCAGAGCCAAGTAGAACATATGGGTGGAATTAGAGTGCAGAAATCCATAGTAACGCTGTGTATATCTAAAAAGTCAAAGCTGGCATGTCCTAACATGACGAATCGTGTCATAGCCAAGCGTAACCTCCCCCAACCTAACGAGTCGCGACCACTTTTGCTGGCCATTCCAGAGCCAAGCAGAGAATGTTAGAGCAATGTAGAGCGCACAAATCCACCGAATAGCAGGGTATAACAGGAGAGTCAAAGCTACACTAACCTGGCATGACCAAACATAGCCTAACCAAACGTAACCGAACTCAGCTTATTGTATCAATGCCACCATTGAGGGCCTACCCAGAGCCAAGAACAAATTATTAGAGGACAGTAGGGAGCAGCAATCCACCGAAGTGCAGTGT
>NW_016987201.1:0-216 GCF_001483705.2 Eufriesea mexicana | reverse complement strand
GTCAGGTCCGGTAAGGTCAGGCCAGGACAGATCATGTCTGGTCAGGTCAGGTCAGTTCAGGTCAGTTCACTTCAGATCAGATCATGTCAAGTCAGGTCAAGTCAGGTCCTGTCAGGCCAGGCAAGGACGGGTCTGGTCAGGTCAGGTCAGCTTAGGTCATGTTAGGTCAGGTCAGTGAGATGATGTCAGTTCAGGTCAGTTCAGTTCAGGCCAGGT
>NW_016987200.1:0-669 GCF_001483705.2 Eufriesea mexicana | reverse complement strand
TAGCACGCCACTAGATTCTTTCCTCCGTATTTATGCAAGAAAGTTAGCCCACCTCGATATTGGACGAAAATGTCAATAAAATTCTATTTTCCAGATAGATTCTATAGCATTTATGGCATTGAAACGTCTATATCACGCCAGTAGAATCCTTCCTCCTTATATTTGCAAGAATGTTAGGTCACCACGATATTAGCCAAAAATGTCAATAAAATTGAATTTTCCAGCCATATTCTATAGCATTGCAATGGCTATAGCACGCCACTAGTATGTTTCCTCCTTATTTGTGCACGAAAGTTAGCTCACCACGATATTAGTCGAAAATGTCAATAAAATTGAATTTTCCAGCCAGACTCTATGGCATAGCAACGGCTATAGCCCGCCAATACAGTCTTTCCTCCTTATTTATGCATGAAACTTATCTCACCACGATAATAGTCGAAAATGTCAATAAAGTTGTATTTTCTAGCAAGATTCTATAACATTGCAATGGCTATGGCACGCCAATACAATCCTTCCTCATTATTTATGCCAGAAAGTAGGCTCACCACGATATTAGTAGAAATTGGCAATAAAAACGTATTTTCCGTCCAGATTCTACAGCATTGTAATGGCTATAGCACGCCACTAGAATCTTTCCTCCTTATTTATGCACGAAAGTTAGCCCACAAC
>NW_016987199.1:0-571 GCF_001483705.2 Eufriesea mexicana | reverse complement strand
CGCTTATTTAGCCAAGAAAGATAGCTCACCACGATAATAGTCGACACTGTCAATAGTATTGAATTTTCCTGCCAGATTCTACTGCATTGCAAAGCCAAGAGGCACGCCAATAGTATTTTTCCTCCTTGCCTGTGCAAGGAAGTTAGCTCGCAACGAAATTAGCCGAAAATGTCAATCAAATTGATTTTTCGAGGTAGCTCGAGGTAGATTCTATTGCATTGCAATGCCGACAGCACGCCAATAGAATCTATCCCACTTATATATGCGAAAATGTTATCTCGCCACTATATTAGCCGAAAATGTCAATAAAATTGAATTTTCCATCCAGATTCTATAGCATTGCGAAGGCTATATCTAGCCAATAAAATTATTCATTCTTATTAATTCAGGAAAGGCAGCGCACCACAATATTATACGAAAATAGCAATAAAATTGAAATTTCCGGCCAGATTCTATAGCATTGCTATGTCTATAGCACGCCGATAGAACCTACCCTGCTTATGTAGGTAAGAAAGATAGCTCACCACGATAATAGTCGAAACTGTCAATAGTATTGAACTTTCCAGCCAGA
>NW_016987198.1:0-298 GCF_001483705.2 Eufriesea mexicana | reverse complement strand
GCGAACTGCTGTGCTCTAGAACATCCCGCTAGTCTCTGTGGAGGCCAGCAATACTGGTTTCGATATGTAAGGTTTAGTTAGGCTACGCTTGGTTATGATACGTTTGGCTATGTAAGAATAGGTTACTTTGGCTTTTGTGCTATACACTTCTATACGGTGGATTTCCTAATACTTTCCGCTTTCCTCTGAGGGAGCCAACAATATTGGCCTATTCACGTTATGTTGATTTACGCAACGTTCGGATCAGTTAGGTTATTTATCTTCCACTTTTGTGCTATACACAGCGATACGGAGGGTT
>NW_016987197.1:0-649 GCF_001483705.2 Eufriesea mexicana | reverse complement strand
GTTTGCGGCACGTTATTCGGAGTTAGGGTACACTTGGTTAGGTTATATTAGTTTGTGTTTGGCCCGGGTAGCTTCGACTTTTCTAGAATGCTATTCTATGAATTTCGGTTACGTTCGGTTAGTTTGCGGTTCGCTATGTTAGGGGACGATACCTTTGACTTTTTTTGCCACACACTGCTATTCGGTGCATCTCTGCCCTCTACCGTACGCTAGATGTTCTAATTGGCTCTGCGGATACCAGCAGTTGTGGTCTCGGCAAATTATGTCATATTATGCTACGTTTGATTAGGTTAGGTTAGGCCAGGTAACGCTAGAATATCTTCGTCTTCTGAGATATACGCTGCAATGCGGTGGATACCTCCTATCTACTGCCGCCTAGTACATTCTGCTTGTGACTTGGGGGGCGGGGGGGCGTGAAAATATTTTCCTCGACACGTTAGATTGAGGTCGGTTTCGTTCGGTTATATCACGTTTTGCTAGGTTCGGATAGGGTTGCTTTGACATTTGCGCTATACACTGCGTCCTATGGATTGCTGCGATCCACTTTCCCCGCATATATCCTGCTCGGCTCTAGGGAGGATAGCAATAGCGTCCTCGGAACGTTAGGTTGTGATATGTTACGCTGGGTTACGTCACGTTTGGTTATGTT
>NW_016987196.1:0-298 GCF_001483705.2 Eufriesea mexicana | reverse complement strand
CTGGAGAATTCACTTTTCTTGACATCTTCGACTAATATTGTGGTGAGCTGCCTTTCTTGCTTATTTAAGGAGGAAATATTCTACTGGCGTGCCATAGCCTTTGCAATGCTATAGAATCTGTCTGAAAAGTTCAATATCATTGTCATTTTCAACTAATATGGTGGTGGGCTAACTTTCTTCCATAATTCAGGGGGAAAGATTCTGTTGGTATGCTCTAGGCATTGCAAGGCTATATAATCTAGCTGGAAAATTCAATTTTATTGACATTTTTGACTAATTTCGTGGTGAGCCAACTTCC
>NW_016987195.1:0-385 GCF_001483705.2 Eufriesea mexicana | reverse complement strand
AGGAATAAACCGCATTGTAGTGTATACCACAACTGTCAAAGCTACCCCGACCACACATAGCATTACCTAATCAAACGAAGCGTAACAAGACTGAACCTGCCGCGCCACGGCTGCCATTGCTGTAGTCCCTATAGTCGAGATGGGTATAGTAGAGCAAAGAAGCGCGCATAAATCCACCGAAAAGCAGCGTATGGCACAATAGCCAACGATAGCCTCTCCTAACCTAGCCAAACGTAACATAACCAAACGCAAC
This sequence comes from Eufriesea mexicana, assembly GCF_001483705.2. Taxonomy (NCBI): domain Eukaryota; kingdom Metazoa; phylum Arthropoda; class Insecta; order Hymenoptera; family Apidae; genus Eufriesea; species Eufriesea mexicana. The sequence continues at coordinate 132 of NW_016987195.1, read as the reverse complement.
GTAACTATGCCTAACGTGATTAGAATACCATTGCTGGCCTCTTCAGAGCCATGCAGAAGATGTTAGAGGAGACTAGATCGCAGAAATCCACCGAATAGCAGTGTACGGCACACAAGTCGTAGCTACTATAGC
>NW_016987194.1:6971-10045 GCF_001483705.2 Eufriesea mexicana | reverse complement strand
AGGCCAGAAATAGCGGCCTCGCCGCGTTAGGTTATGTTACGCAACGTTTGGTTAGGTTACGTTAGTTCGGGTTAGGCCTCCATAGATTCCGATTTTGTAGTATGCACTGCTATCCGGTGGTTTCCTGCGCTCTGCTGTGCTATGATATTTTCCGCTGGCCACAGGGGATCCAGTAATAGTGGTCTCGGAACGCTAGGATAAGGTACGCTACGGTTGGTTATGTTAGGATACGTTGGGTTAGGATGGGGTAGCTATGACTCTTGTGCAACACACTGCAATTCTATGCACTACTGTGCTCTACTGCGCGTTATGATATTCTGCTCGTCTCTTGGGTAGCCCGCAATAGAGGTCGCGGCACGTTATGCTTAGTTATTCAACGTTTGGTTATGTTACGGTTGGCTCGGTGAAGAGAGGGTACCTGCCACTTTTGCGTTATACACTGCTATTCGGTGGATTTCTGCGCTCCACTGAGCTCTAGTGCGAACTAATTGGCTCCGTCGTGCCAGCAATAGAATCCTCGGCACGTTGCGTTTAGTTGTGTAACGTTCGGTTAGGTTCGGAGAGGACAGGTTACGTTAGGGTATCTTTCACTCTTGTACAACAAACTGCCGTGCGGTGGATTAATGCGCGGTACTTTGCGCTAGTATATTCTGCTTGGCTCTGGAGGGGCAAGCAATAGTGGTCTCGGCACGTTAGGGAGGGAAAGGATACCTTCGGCTATGTTACGCTTGGGTATGTTAGGTTGGGGTAGCTTCGACTATTGTGCTATGAACTGCGATTCCATGGACTTCTGCGCTTTACTCTAATCTAATTAACTCTGCTTTGTTCCGAGGAGGGCGCCAATATAAGTTTCGGCGCTGGGGGGGGGGCAGCAATTGTGGTCGCGGAACGTAATGCTGAGTTCTACCATGCCATGTAAGGCTATGTTAGTATGGGTTAGGCTTGGGTGTCCATGCCTTTCCCGCTGCACACCGGGATTCTATGAATTTCTGCGCTCTACTCTCGTCTAATATTTTCTGCTTGGTTCTGGCGTGGCCAGCGGTGGCCGTGGCGGCACGTAAGGTTCTGTTCAGTTACGTTTGGTAATACTTCGGTTGGTTAGGTTAGGATATGCCTGCCACAACTTCTGTGCTCTACTCCGATAATCGGTGGACTTCTCCGCCCTAATCTCCTATAATATGCTCTGCTTGGCTCTGTGGTGGCCAGCAATATTGCTCGCGGCACGTTAGGCTGGGTTATATTACGTTTGGTTGTGTTAGGGTAGGCAGGGTTCGGTCAGGATAGCTCCGACTTTTGTTCTACACACTGGTGTTCGGTAAATTTCTGCGCTACGCTGTGCTCTTATATGCTCTGCTTGGCTCTCGAGAGGACAGCAATCGTTGCCTTGGCGCGCTAGGATCAGTTACGTTACGTTTAACTGGGTTAGGTTGCATTACGTTTGGCAAGGATGGCTTTGACTTTTGGCTACACGCTGAAATGCGTTGGATTACTGGGATCTACTGTGCTCTCGGATAGTTTGCTGGCCTCTGGGGAGGCAAGCAATGGTGGTCTTGTCTCGTTTGGTTGAGTTAAAGAACGTTCTGTTGTGTTACGTTTGACCATGCTAGGATTGGTTAGCTTCGCGTATTGCTCTATGCACTGCGGTTCCATGGACTTCTGCGCTCTACTCTCATCCAATACGATCTGCTTGGCCCTGAGGAGGGCAGCAATGGTGGTCTTGGTGCGCTAGGAGGAATTAGGATGCGTTCGGTTATGTTACGTTTGGTTAGTCTAGGACGGGATATATCTGACTCTCGTGCTGTACACTGCTGTTCGGTAGACTGCTGCGATCTACTGTGCTCTGATATGCCCTGCTTGGCTCTGGGGAGGCCAGGAATAGTGGTCTCGACAATGTAGGTTGGGATATGTTGCGTTTGGCAAGGTTATGTTAGGTTAGGTTTGGCCAGGATATTTTCGACATTTGTGCTCTTCACTGCAATCCGGTCGATTTCTGCGCTCTACTGACCCCTAGAATATTCTGCTTGGCTCTGTGGAGGTCAGCAATTGTGATGTAGGTCGGTCGGATCGAGTTACGGTACGCTTGGCTATGCTATGTTTGGCTATGCTAGGCTAGAACAGCTTCGACTTTAGTGCTCTGCACTGCTATTCGATGGATTTATGGGCTCTAATGTGATCTAATATGCTCTGCTTTGCTCTGGAGATGACAGGAACTGCGGCCACAGCGCGTTATATACGGTTACGTTACGTTTGGTTTGGTTGCGTTTGTTCGGGTTAGAAAAGGGTATCTTTGTCTCTAGTGCAGTACACTGATTTGCGGAGGATTTCAGCGATCTACTGTGTTCTAGTACGTTCTGATTGCCTCTGGGGGGCCTGTAATTGCGGACTCGCAGTGTTAGGTCGAGATATGCTACTTTAGGTTACGATACGATAGCTATGGTCATGTTCGGATAGCTTCGGCTTTTCTGCTGTACGCTGCTGTTGTGTAGATTTCAGCACTCTACTCTCCTCCATTATGCTCTGCTTGGTTCTTTGGACGCCAGCAATAATGGTCGCAACACGTTAGGTTCAGTTGGGTTGCGTTTGATCGGGTTGGGTTATTTTGGGTCAGGTGAGGATAGCCTTGACGTCTGTGCAAACACTGCTATACCATGGTATTCTGAGCACTGTTCTGCTCTACCATACTCTGCTCTACGTGAACATGTTAAAGCACAGCAGAGCGCAGAAATTCCCCGAATAGCAGTGTGCAACGCAAAAGCTTAAGCCATACTATCCAAACTTAATCTGCCCTAACCAAACCAAACGTAACCTATCTCAACCAAACATGCCACGACCAGTATTTCTGGTCTCAGGAGAGACATACAGACGCTAGCAGAGCAATGCAGAGCGCAGATATCGAGCGGACAGCAGTGTACAGCACAAAAGGCAAAGCTACCCTATCCTAGCCTGACCAAGCGTAAGGTATCCGTACGTAACATAGCTCATCCTAACGTGCAGAGACACCTATTGCTGCCCTCCCTAGATCCAAGCTGAACATAGCAGGGCAATGTATCTCCCATAAGTCCACTGAAGAGCGG
>NW_016987194.1:0-5180 GCF_001483705.2 Eufriesea mexicana | reverse complement strand
GCCGCCACCGATAATGCTGGCATCCCCAGAGCCAAGCAGATCATATTCGTGGAAAGTGGAGTGCAGAAGTCCATCGAACAGCAGTGTATAATACAAAAGTGGAAGATAACCTAAAATAGGCTCTCCCAACCTCACCTAACCACACGTAGCTTTACTCAACGAAACGTGCCGGCGGCCACTGCTGCTGGCATCCTCGGAGAAAAGCAGAAAACAGTAGAATTATGTAGATCACAGAAATCCACCGAAAAGCAATGTTTACCACGAAAGTCAGAGTTGCCTATCCTGACCTATCCAAACGCTAAATACCCTAACGTAGTGTAACTCTACCTAACATGACGAGACAACTACAGGTGGCATCCCAGAGCCAAACAGAATATTCTAGAGCACAGTAGAGCGCAGAAGCCCGCAGGTAGCAGTGTATAGCACATAAGTCTAAGCTATCATATCTTAACTTTCACCAACCGTAACACATCCAAGCGTAATATAACACAATCTAACGTGCCGAGGCCACAACGGCTGATCTCCCCAGGTTCAAGCTGAATATACTGAAGCACAGCAGGGCGCAGATATACACAGCATTGCAGTGAATAGCACAAAAGTCGAAGGTATACTAACCTAGCATGACCTAACCCAACCAAACCGAACGTAGAGCAGCACAACGTAACTTACCGTGATAACTGCTTCTGGCCTCCCCAGGGTCATGCAGAATGTAGAAGAGCACGGTAGATCACAGGAACCCACCGAATAACAGTGTACCGCACGAAAGTCAAAGGTACTCTAACCAAACATATCCTAACCTAACCTAACCGAACGTAACACAACTCAACCTGACGTGCCACTAACACCGTCGCTCGCCTCCCCATGGCCTGTCGGAGTTTGCGCAGCAATGTAGAGCACGGAAATGCACGGAATGGCAGTGTATAGCACAAAAGTCAAAGAAATACTGACCGCAACTTCCTAACATATCATAACGATACGTAACCTAACTCAACCGAACGTGCCGACGCCACTATTACTATCCACCACAGAGCCCAGCAGAGCACATTAAAGTACAGTAGATCGCAGAAGTTCTCGTATGACAGTGAATAGCACAAACGCCGAAACTATCCTGTCCTAACCCCACCAAGCGTAACACAACCAAACGTATCATAGCTTTACCTATCGCACCCAGACCACTATTGCTGGCCTCCCTAGAGCCCAGCAGAGCATATTGGAGCATATTGGAGCGCAAAAATCCACCGCATTTCAGTGAAGAGCTCAGAAACCGTTGATACACTAACCTTACCTGACCTAATCTAATCTAACCGAACGCAGCAAGACACAACATGACGTGCTGAGACCACTGCACCTGGCCTCCCCAGAGCAACGCAGAATGTAGTAGAGGACAGTAGATCACAGAAATTCATAGAAAAACAGTCTATATAACGAAAGTCGAAGGTATCCTGACCAAACCTTAACTAACCTGATCAAACCAAACGTGAACTAACTCAAACTAACGTGCAGCGACCACCACTGCTCTCCTCCCCAGAGTCGGGCGGAGTATAGTAGAGCAATGTAGAGCGCGGAAATGCACCGAATAGGAGCGTATAGCACAAAAGACAAAGATACCTTCAACAAACCTACCTTACCTAACCCAGTGATACGTAATACATCTCAACCTAACATGGCAAGACCACTATTGCGGGCCTCCGCAGAGTCAAGCAGAATCTGCTACAGCATATTAGTGGGCACAGATCCAACGCATTGCATTGTAGAAGAAAAAAGTCAAAGACAACCAGCCATACCTGAACTAACCAAACCTAACCCGTCGTAGCCCAACTTAACGAGACGTGCCGATACTAAGGTATAGAGCATTAAAAACCCAAACGTAACATATGGAAAACATAACGTACCTCGACCACTATCGCTGGCCTGCCCAGAGACAAGCAGAACATATTAGAGGACAGTAGAGCGCGGAAATCAATGGAATCGCAGTGTATACCGCCAAAGTTGAAGTAGCCTATCCTGCCCTAGCCAAACATAGCGTAATTGAACGTAGCTTAACTCAACCTATAATGACGAGATCGCTATTGCTGGCCTCCACAGGGACAAGCAGAATATTGTAGAGCAGATTTGAGAGCAGGAATCCTCTGAAAAGCAGTGCATAACACGAAAGTCGAAGATAACCTGACCGTGCATGGCATTGCCAAAACTAACCAAATGCAACATAATTCAACCTAACCTGCCGAGACCACTATGACTGGCCCCCGTGGCCGAGCCGAATACAGTACAGCGCAGTAGATCGCAGAAACTCACTGAAGAACAGTATAGAGTAGAAAAGTCAGACCTATCCTCTCCTAACCTAACCAAACGCAGCATAACCAAACGCAACCATGCCCCACCAAACCGCAGTACACCACTATTTCTGACCTCACCAGTGCAAAGCAGAAAGTAATACAGCGCAGTATAGCACAGAAAACCGCCGCGCTACTGCGTAAGGCACAAATGTCAGAGATGTACTAACCAAACCAGACCTTAACGAACATAACCAAACGTAGCTTAGGTCAACATAACGTGCCGATGCCACTATTGCAGGCTTCCTCACAGACAAGCAGAATATGATAAAGCACAGTAGAGCGCAGAAGTCCAAAGCATAGCAGTATATAGCCTAAATGTCAGACAAGCCCTATCCTACCTAACCAGACGTGCACAAACAATGGTAGCCTATCTCAACCTAACGTGGGAGACCACTACTGCTGTCCTACCCAAAGTCGAGCATTGCATATCTGAGGTTAGTAGAGAGCAGAAATCAATGGAAACGCAGTGTACAGCAGAAAAGTCAAAGTTATCCGGACATAAACCAAACAAACGTAACCTAACCGAACGTAACCAAACAAAATCTAATGTGCAGCGAATGAGAGTCTTTGTCAAGGAAGTCAAAGCTATGCAAACCTAGCCCAAACAAACATAAACTAGTCAAATGTAGCCTATCCGAACCTAACGTGCCGTGACCACAATTGCTGTCAACCACGGAGAAGAGCAGAACGCATTGGAGCACAGTATATAGCAGGAATTCGACGAACAGCTGTGTATAGTGCAAAAGTCAAGGCCATCGTAATCAAACCTGGCCAAACCTAGCCTAACAAAACGTAACCTGACTCAACCAATCGTATCACTACCACTATTGCTGGCAACCTCACGCTTGGGCAGAGTATAGTAGAGCAATGTAGAGCGCCGGAGTTCGCCGAATAGCAGTGTATGGCACAAAAGTCAAAGTCATCCTGCATAACTTAACCAATCGTAACGCAACCAAACGCAACCAAATCCTACCTAACGTGCCTAGACCACTATTGTTGGCCCCTCCATCGCCAAGCAGAACATATTAGAGAAGAGTAGAGCGCAGAAGCCCATAGAATGGCAGTGTTTAGCTGAGAAGTCGAAGCTATCGTAACCTGACGCAAGCGAAACTAAACCAACCAAACGTAACCTATCACGAACTAACGGGCTGAGGCCTTTATTTCCAGACAACCCAGAGACAATCGGAATATGCTAGAGCACAGTAGATCGTAGAGACCGTCCACATTGCAGTGAATAGCGCAAAAGTCAAGGTTATCCTTACCACACCTAACCTAACCTAATATAACCGATCACAACACAAATCAATCTGACGCGCCGCGAACACCATTGCTGGCGTCCCCAGATACAAGCGGAATATGGTATAGCACGGTAGAGCACAGAAGTGCGTAGAATGCCAGTGTTGGGCGCAGGAGTCAAAGCAATCCTAACCTAACACAACCCAACGTATCCTAACCGTACGTAATCTAACACAACCTAACGTGCCGCGACCAGTATTGCTGGCCTCCACAGAGCCAAGCAGAGCATATTAGAGGAGAGTAGAGCGCAAAAAGCTACCGGGTATCAATGCATAGCACAAAAGACAAGAATACCTTAACCTAACCTGGCCTAACCAAATCTAACAAACCGTAGACTAACCCTAGCAAACGTGCCAAGACCACTAATGCTATCCTCACCATCGCCAAGCAGACCGTATTAGAGGAGAGTTGAGTGTAGGAGCACATATAATGGCTGTGTATAGCAGAAAAGCCAAAGCCATCGTAACGTGACCCAAACAAACCTATCTATATCAAACGTAACCTAACTCGAACTAACGTGCCGAGACCACTATATCTGGCCTCCGCAGATGAAAGAAGAACATATAAGAGGGGAGAAGAGTGCGGAAATCCGTAGAATCGCAGTTTATAGAAGAAAATTCAGAGCCATCCGAGCGTAACCCATACAAATGTAACCTAACCAAACGAAGCATAACACAGGGTAACGAGCAGCGACCACTATTGCTGGACGCCCCTAGTCCGAGCAGAGTACTGTGGAGCACTGTGGAGCGCAGAAGTCAGCAGAACATCTGTGTACACCACGAAAGACGATGCTACCCTAGCCTCACACAAACAAACACAGCCTATCCAAACTTAGCCTAACTGACCCTAGCGTGCTTATACCGCAATTGCTAGCCTCCCCGGAGCCAAGCAGAACATATTAGAGGATCATACAGAGCAGAAATCCATATAGTTGCAGTGTATAGGAGAAAAGTCAATGCTATCCAAACCTAACCCAGGCAAATATAACCTAACCAAACGAAGCCTAACTCAATACAACAAGACGCGGCCACTGCTGCAGGACGCCCCACGGCCGTGCAGAATACGGTAGAGCACAATACAGCGCAGGAGTCCACAGAATAACAGTGCATAACGCGAATGTCAGAGGTATCCTAACCAATCACGAACGCACATTACAAAACAAATCGTAGCCTTACCAAAACTAACGTGCAGAGCCCACCATTAGAGCCCACCACAGAGTCGAGCAGAGTATGGTAGAGAAATGTAGAGCGTAGAAATCCACCGAATAGCAGTGTATAGCGAAAAAGTCAAGGTATTGCGAACCTAACCTAACCAAACGTAACATAACCAAGCGCCACATAATCCAACCTAACGTTCCTAGGCCATTAATACTGGCCTCCCCAGTGCCAAAAAGAATACGCTAGAACACAGTATAGCGCAGAGAGCCTCCAAAGGGCAGCGAGTAGCTGAAACCTCAAAGACACCCTAACCCTACCTGACCTAACTAAACCTAGACGAAAGTAGACTGACTGAGACAAGCGAGACGAGACCATTAATGCTGGCCTCCGC
>NW_016987193.1:0-635 GCF_001483705.2 Eufriesea mexicana | reverse complement strand
TGACCTGACTGATCTGACCTGACCTGACCTGACCTGACCTGACCTGACCTGACCTGACCGGACCAAACCTAACCTGACCTGACCTGACCTGACCTGACCGGACTTATCTGACCTGACCTGTCCTGACCTGGCCTGGCCTGACCTGGCCTACCCTTACCAGACTTGACCTGACCTGGCATGACCTGACCTGAACTGACCTGATCTCAAATGACCTGACCTGACATGACCTGACCTGACTGATCTGACCTGACCTGTCCTGACTTTAACCGGCCTTACCAGACCTGACATGTCCTGACTGACCTGACCTGACCTGACTGACCTGACATGAACAGGCCTGACATGGCCTGTCCTTGCCTGACCTGAACTGACTTGAACTGACGTTACCTGACCTGTTGTCCTGACTTTAACCAGCCTTACCTGACCTGACCTGTCCTGACTGACCTGACTTGACCTGACTCACCTGACCTGACCTGAACTCACACGACCTGGCCTCGCCTGGACTGACCTGGCCTGGCCTGACCTGACCTGACCTGTCCTGACTTTAACCGGCCATACCTGAACTGACCTGTCCGGACATGATCTGGCCTGGCCTGAACTTACCAGACTTGACATGGCCAGACATGACCTGACCTGAC
>NW_016987192.1:0-545 GCF_001483705.2 Eufriesea mexicana | reverse complement strand
AGCTACAGGCATTGCAATGCAATAGAATCCTGCTGGAAAATTAAATTTTATTGACATTTTCGAATAATATCTTGGTGAGATAACTTTCATGAATAAACATGGAAGAAAGCTAAGAAAGTTTCTATTGGCGAGCTATAGCCACTGCAATGCTATAGAATCTGGATGGAAAATTCAATTTTATTGACATTTTCGCCTAATATCGCGGTGAGTAAACTTTCTCGCATAAATACGAAGGAAAGATTCTATTGGCGTGCTACAGGCTCTGCAATGCTATAGAATCTGGCTGGAAATTCAATTTTATTGACTTTTACGAGTAATATCGTGGAGAGCTATCTCTCTTGCGTAAATAAGACGAAAAGATTCTATTGGCGTGCTATTGGCATTGCAATGCCGAAGAATCTGGCTGCAAAAATCAATTTTATGGACATTTACGACTAACATGGTGGTGAGCTTACTTTCTTCCATAAATCAGGAGGAAAGACTCGGCTGGCATGCTACAGGCATTGCAATGCTATAGAATCCTGCTGGAAAATTCAATTTCATTG
>NW_016987191.1:0-562 GCF_001483705.2 Eufriesea mexicana | reverse complement strand
TTCTGCTGTAAACTACCATTCTATGTACTTCTGCGCTCTACTCTCGTCTAGTGTGCTCTGCTTGACCCAGTGGAGGACAGCAACACTGGTCGCGGCACGTTAGGCTGGGTAAGATTACGTTTGGTTCGGTTACGTTATGCAGTGTTTGGTAAGATTAACTTTGACCATTGTGCTATGCAGTGCTATTCGGTGGACTTCAGCGCTCCACTGCGCTACAATATTCTCTGCTCGGCTCTGGGAAGGACAGAAATGGGGTCCAGGCACGATAGCTATATTTTTGCTGCGTTTGTTTATGTTACGTTTGGTTACGTTGGGTGCGGATAGCATTGACAGTTCTGCTATATACTGCTATTCGGTGGATTCCTGCGCTTCTCTATGGTCTGAAGTGATCAGCTTGGCTGTGGGAAAGACGGCAATAGTGGTCTCGGCACCTTATGCTGAGTTAGGCTATGTTTTGTTGGGTTAGGTTCGGTCAGGCTAGGTTGAGCTACCTATGAATTTTGTGCTTTACAGTACAACGCCGCAGATTTCTGTAATGTACCGTGCTCTCGTATACCCTGCT
>NW_016987190.1:452-767 GCF_001483705.2 Eufriesea mexicana | reverse complement strand
AACCATACATCCATCGAACCATACATCCATCCATCCATACAGGCACCCATCCATACATCCATCAATCCACACATCTATCCATATATACATCCATACGTACATCCGCACGTCCATACATCCTCCCATACCCACATCAATTTACACATCCATACTTCCGTACATCCGTCCATCTATACCTCAATACATCCATACATCCATCCATCCAAAAATCCACCCATCCATACATCCATCCATCCATCCATCCATCCTTCCATACAACCATCCACCAATCCATCCATCCTTCCATGCACCCACACACATCAATACACAGATCCA
>NW_016987190.1:0-280 GCF_001483705.2 Eufriesea mexicana | reverse complement strand
ATCCACACAAACATCCATACATACATCCATACATCCATATATTCATGCATCCATACATCCGTACATCCGTCCATCCATTCCACAATCCACCCATACATACATCCATCCATACATCCACCAATCCATACATCCACCGAACCATAGATCCATCCACCCATACAAGCACCCATTCATACTTCCATCGATCCACACATCTATCCATATATACATCCATACGTATATACATCCACACATCCAACATACGTACATCCATACTCCCACACGTCCATACATCCATATA
>NW_016987189.1:0-1439 GCF_001483705.2 Eufriesea mexicana | reverse complement strand
CTATCCTATCCTAACCTTAGCAAGCGTAACATAACCAAACGTTATCTATCTCAAACTGACGTGTCGAGACCACTATTGCCGGCTTCCACAGGGACAAGCGGAGTATGATAGAGCACAGTAGATCACAGTAACCCACAGGATGTCAGTGTTGAGCACACATGTCTGAGATATCCGAACATAACCCAAACTAACGTAACTTCACCAAACGCAGACTAACTCAACCTAACTTGCCGAGACCACTATTACTGGCCTCCCCAGCTTCGAGTAGAGTATAGTAGACCAACCTAGAGCGTCGAAATACACCGAACAGCAGTGTATTGCACAAAAGTCAAAGGTATCCTCCTATCCTAATCGAACCAAACATCACATAACCTAAAGCAACCTAACTCAGACTACCGTGCCGAGACCACTATTACGGGCTTCCACCGAGCCAACCAGAACACACTAGAGCACAGTAGAGCTTGGAAATCCGCCGAACAGCAGCGTATACCACGAAAGTCTTATCTATCCAGGCCTAACCAAAATTAACGTAACGCAGCCAAACCTAACCAAACTCAACCTAACAGGCCGCGGCTTCTATTACTGGCATCCCCAGATCCCAGCATAATACAGCACAACTATGTAGAGCCCAGAAATCCACAGAATTGGAGTGTACAGCACAAAAGTCAAAGCTATCCTATCCTAACCTATCGAAGCGTAACACGAGTGTACGTTACGGAACCCAACCTGACGTGGAACGACCACAGCTGCTATCCTCCACAGAGACAAGAAGATGCTAGTACAGCAATTTAGAGCGCAGATTAGATATCGACAGGATAGCAGTTTATAGCACAGAGGTCAGAGCCATCTTTACCTAACTTGACCTAACCTAGCCTAACCAAGCGTAACATTACTCAAACAAACCTGATACGACTGCAATTGCTGGAATGTCCGGAGACAAGCAGATACTAGTAGAGCAATGCATTGCACAGATATCGATCGAAAAGCAGTGTACAGCACAAAAGACAAAGATATCCTGACCAAACATATCCTAAGCTAGCCAAGCCAAGCGCAACTTAAGTCAGCCTAACGTGCAGGGACCACAATTGCTGGCCTCTCGAGAGCCAAGCGGAACATACAAATCACAGTAGAGCGCAGTAATACACCGTATTGCCGTGTATGGCACAAAAGTCAAAGATATATTAATAAAGCATGTCCTAACTTCGCCAAGCCTAGCGTGACATAGCTAAACATAGCGTACCGAGAATAATATTGCTGACCTCCCGAGAGATATGCAGGGCGTATTAGAACAAAGCACAGCGCCGTAGTCCACCAAATGGCGGTGTATACCATCAAAGTCAAAGTAATCCTACCCTAACCTTACCAAACGAAACATGGGCAGGCGTAACGTAACCCAGCCTGACATACCACGCAGGCTATTGCTGGCCTCACGAGAGCAA
>NW_016987188.1:0-598 GCF_001483705.2 Eufriesea mexicana | reverse complement strand
AACCCAACCAAACGTAACACAACTCGCACTAACGTGCCGAGACCAGTATTTCCAGCTTCCCAGTGACAAGCAGAGCATATTAGAATTCAGAAGGGAGCAGAATTCCGTAGCTTATATCACAAAAGTCAGAGCTGTCATACCCTAACCTAGCCAAACATAACACAAACAAACGTAACCTAACCCAACCTAACGTGCCCAGGTCACTATTGCTGACTTCCACAGAGACAAGCTCAATATACTAGAACACAGTAGAACGCGGAAATCCGCCGCATTGCAGTGTAAAGCACAAGAGCCAAAGATCCTCACATAACATGACAAAGCGTCACATAATCAAACGAACATAACACAACCTAACGCGCTTATGTGACTAATGCTGACCTACACAGAGCGAAGCAGAACATATTAGAGGGGAGTAGAGGGCAGATATCAATAGAATCACAGTGCATAGCGCAATAGTCGGAGCTACCGTATTCTACCCGAAACAAACGTAAAATAGCTAAACCTAGTATAACTCGACCTAACGTGCTGAGAACACTATTGCTGGCCGTTCCAGCTCCAAGCAGAACACATTACAGAAGGGTAGAGAGCAGAAACCCGC
>NW_016987187.1:0-1227 GCF_001483705.2 Eufriesea mexicana | reverse complement strand
TCGATCCATACATCTATCCATCCATACATCCATACATATATACATCCATACATCCATACATCCATACATCCGTACATCCATCGATCCATACATCCATCCATCCATACATCCATACATTCGTCAATACATTCGTCCATACATACATCCATACATACATCCTTCCATACATCCATACATACATACATACATACGTCCAAGCAAACATTCATACATACATCCACGCATACATCCGCCCGTCCATACAGCCATCCATCCATACATACATCCATCCGTACTTCCATCCTACCATACACCCATCAATCCGTACGTCCACCCATCCATACATCCATCGATCCATACAGCGATACGTACATACATCCACACGTCCATACATACATCCATACAAACATACATCCATACACCCATACATCCATACATACCTACATCCATACATGCATACATACATACGTTCTGACATCCATACCTTCATACATACATACATCCATACATGCATACATCCATACGTGCATACATCCGACAATCCATCCATACACCATGCATACATCCATCGATCCATACACCCATCCACACATGCATCCACCCACGAATCCATCCATCCATCTATCCATCCATTCTCACATCAAAACATTCATCCATGGATGTACCCATACATTCATCCATACATACATCCATACATACATCCTTACATACATCAACACATACATCCATAAATACATCCATACAAACATCCATACACACATCCATGCATACATCCATACATTATGCAAACATCCATATACACATCCATACATACATGCATGCATTCATCCATACATACATACTTTCATAAATCCTTTTATACATGCATGCATCCGTCCATCCGTCCATCTATACCTCACCCATACATACAGCCATCCATCCATACATCCACCCATCCATGCAACCATCCATCCATACATCCATCCTTCCATACAGCCATCCATCCGTAAGTCCACCCATCCATACATCCATCTACCCATGCACCCATCCATGCGTATATCCATCCGTTCATTTACCCACCCATTCATCCACTCTTCCGTCCATCCACCCATCCATTCATCCACCCACACATCCATACATACATGCATCCGTCCATCCATACATCAATATATCCATACATCCATCCACCAATCCATGCATACATCTATGCATCCATACGCACATCAATACACAGCTCCATACATACACATGACATTCATCCATACATAC
>NW_016987186.1:0-2426 GCF_001483705.2 Eufriesea mexicana | reverse complement strand
TGCATGTATGGATGCGTGGATGTGAGGATGTATGGATGTATGGACGGATGGATGGGTGGATGGATGAATGTATGGATGTATGCATGGATGTATCTATGGATGTTTGTATTTATGTGTGTATGGATGTATGTACGAATGTATGTAAGAATGTATGTATGGATGCATGTATGTATGAATGTATAGGTGTATGTATGGATATGTGTGTTGATGTGTGTATGGATGCATTGAAGGAAGGAAGGATTCCTGGATGGATGTATGGATGGAAGGATGTAAGGATCGATGGATGTATGGATGGATGTGTGACTGAATTGGTGGTCGTATGGAAGTATGTATGTATGTATGGATGTATGTATGGATGGATGGCTGTATGGATGGGTGGAAGTGTGGATGGATTGAGGTACGGATGGGCGAATGTACTAATGTATGGATGTATGGATTTATATATGTATGAATGAATGGATGGATGGATGCATATATGTATGGATGTATGGATGGATGGATGTATGGATGGATGGATGTATGGATGTGTAGGTGTGTGGATGTATGGATGTACGAATGAATGGATGTACGGATGTATGGACGTATTGCAGTATGTCTGTATGTGTTGGTGTATGTGTGGATGTATTGATGGATTGATGGATTGGTGGATGGTTGTACGCATCGATATATATATGGATCGATGGATGTATGGATGGATGGGTGTACAGTGGGATGGATGAATAGAAGGATGGATGGATGGATGGATGGATGGATGGCTGTATGGATTGTTGGGTGTATGTGTAGATTGAGGTATGGATGGAGGGATGAACGAATGTATGGATGTATGTATGGATGTATGTATGGATGTATGTACGGATGTATGTATGGATGTATACACGGATGTATGCATGGATGTATGTATGGATGTTTGTATGTCTGTATGTATGTATGGATGGATGTATGTAAGTATGTATGTATTAATGTATGTATGGATGAATGTATGGGTGTATGTATGGATGAATGAATTGATGTATGAAAGGATGTAATGACGGATTGATGGATTGGTGGAAGGATGTATGGTTGGATATATGTATGGATCGACGGATGTATGGATGGATGCGTGTATGGAAGCACGGACGTATGGATGGAAGGATGTATGGATGGATGGATGTATGGATGGATGGCTGTATCGATATATGGATATATGGATGGATAGAGGTATGGATGGACGGATCTACGGATGTATGGATGTATAGATGTATATATGTATGGATGTATGGATGGTTGGATGTATGGTTAGATGGATTTATGGATGGGTGGATGGATGGATGAATTTACGGATGCGTTAATGGAAGGGCGAATGTACGGTTGTATGTATGGGTGGTTGCATGGATATATGTATGGATGTATGTAGGGATGTATCTATAAATGTATGTATGGATGAGTGTATGGGTGTATGTATGGATCTATGGATGTATGTATGGATGTATGTATGGATGGATGAGTCTATGGGTGAATGGATTTATGGATGTATGCTTGTGTGGATGTATTGATGTATGGATGGATGGATGTATGGATGGATGGATATATGCATGGATATATGTAAGAATGTATGTATGGTAGTATGTATTTATGGATGGCAGTATGGATGGGTGGAATTGTGAATGGATTGAGGTACGGATGGTCGAATGTACGGATGTATGGATGTATGAATGGATATATGTATGTATCGGTGGATGTACACATGGATGGGTGTATGAATCGATAGGTTTATGGATCGATGGATGTATGAATGGGTGGATGCATGGATGGGCGGATGTATGGATGGGTTGAGGCATGGATGGACGGATTACGGAAGTATGGATGTATGTATGGATGTATGTATGGGAGTCTGTATGGTTGTGTGTATTGATGTATGTATGTATGTATGGATTGATGTATGACCGGACATATGTATGGATGTATGTCTGCGTGTATGGAAGGGCGTATGAATGGATGCATGTATAGATGGATGTATGGATGTATGTACGGATGTATGTATGGATATATCTAAGGATGTACGTATGGGTGCGTGTATGCATGTATGTATGTATGTATGGATGGATGTATGTATCGATGTGTGTATGGGTGTATGTATGGATGTGTGGGTGTACGTACGGATGTATGAATGGATGTATGGATGGTTGTACGGTTGGACGTACTTATGGATGTATGTATGTGTGCTTGTATGGACTTAGAAAAGTATGGTTGCACGGATGCGTGGATGAATGGATGTATGTATGTATGGATGTATGAATATATTGATGTATGGAACGATGGATGTATGGACGGGTGCATGTATGGATGGATGGATGTATGGTTCGATGTATGTATGGGCGGGTGGCTGTATGGATGGATGGATGTGTGGAAAGATGCTTGTATGGGTGTATGTATGTATGGATAAACGG
>NW_016987185.1:0-318 GCF_001483705.2 Eufriesea mexicana | reverse complement strand
AGCCACTGGAAGTTCGACGAGCACCTCCTCGCGCTGGAACCACGCCTGGAAGGTATGACGGGGACACTGCGCAGCCTGCTATCCAACCTGGGTGGGCCAGACGGGAGGGTGCGCTGCCTCTACACGGGAGTCGTTCGCTCGGCGGCACTTTACGGGGCTCCGATCTGGGCAAGCGACCCGGTCGCTAGTCCGCGCAGTCTGGCGAATCTCCAGCTATTCGCTGGCAGGATGGCGATCAGCGTCGTGCGCGGTTTACACACGATATCCCACAAGGCGGCGATGGTCCTGGAGTGTGTTCCGCCGTCCGAACTGCAATCG
>NW_016987184.1:0-641 GCF_001483705.2 Eufriesea mexicana | reverse complement strand
TTAACCTAACATAACCAAACGTAAGATATCAACACCTAACAACCTGAGACCTCTATTGCTGGCATCCGCGGAGCCAAACAGAACATATTAGAGCACAGTAGAGCGCAGAAGTTCACCGAATAGCCGAGTATAGCACAGAAGTCAGAGCCATTCTAACCGAACATAACCTAACCTAACCAAACCAAGCGTAATATAACCCAACCAAACGTGCCGCAATCAGTATAGCTGGCCTCGAAAGAGCGAAGCACATCATAATAGAGGAGAGTAGAGTGGAGAAGTCCATGGAATCGCAGCGTATAGCAGAAAAGTTGTAGCTATGCGAATCAAACCATGGACAACATAACATATCCAAGCGTAGCGTATATCAACCTAAATGGCGAGACCGCTCTTACTGGCTTCCCTAGAGCCAAGTACAACCTACTAGAGCACAACAGAGCGCAAACATCTACCGCACCTCAGTGTACAGCATAAAATTCATAGATATCCTATTCTAACCCAAACAAACGTAACCAAACCGAACGTAACCTAACTCCATATAACGCGCCGCGGCCACAGTTTCTGGCCTTCACAGTGCAAATGCAGAGCATATTATATCACAGTAGAGCGCAGAATTCCACCGAAAAGCAGTCTGCAGCACAAAA
>NW_016987183.1:0-474 GCF_001483705.2 Eufriesea mexicana | reverse complement strand
GTGGTCTCGTCGCGCTTGGTTGAGATAAGCTACTTTCGGTTATGTTACGTATGGTCATCTTGGAATAGAGGAACTTCGACTATTGCGCTATGCACTGCGATTGGATAGACCCCTGAGATCTGCTCTGCTCTCTAATATGTTCTACTTGGCACGGGGTACTGCAGCAATATTGGCCTCGGCACTCCAGGATGAGTTAGGATACGTTTGGTTACGTTGCGCTTGTTCAGGTTAGGACACGACAGCTTTGAATTTTGCGCTACGCACTGCTATACGGTTGATTTCTGTGATCTACTGTGCTCTAATATGTTCTGCTTCGCCCTGGGGAGGCCAGCAACAGTGGTTCCTGCACGGTAGGCTGGGTTACATTTCGTTTCATTGTGTAAAGTTTGGTTGGGTTAGGCCAGGGTAGCATAGACTTTTGTGCTAAACACTGCTATTCGGTGGATATCTGCCATCTACTGTGCTCTATTATTC
>NW_016987182.1:0-345 GCF_001483705.2 Eufriesea mexicana | reverse complement strand
TAACTCATGAAATTTTATACTTGCGTTACGTGACGTGATGGCGTACCTTTGCATATTTGTCGTCTTCCAGATAAAGAAAGGAATGCTCATTGCCTAATTAAAATCGCTGTTGGGGCTGAAGTTTTTAAAGAACGTAGAAAACCTTATGATTTCATTTATTAAAATATATTAAAATATATTCGGAGCACATAACCAGAGTTAGTAATCTATTCGAGTATCATCAGAGCCATCTGTGTGGATAGACTCGAAGCTCGAGCCCCGCAACGAGATCGGCACTGGAATATTCACTAATTACTCAATATCGGTGATTAATTTACGAACTTTTATAATTGCATCGTAAAGCCA
>NW_016987181.1:0-560 GCF_001483705.2 Eufriesea mexicana | reverse complement strand
TATTAGGGCTCAGTAGAGCACAGAAACCCACTGAAAACAGTGTATAGCACAAAGGTCAAAGCTTTCCTATCCCAACCTGACCAAACCTAACGTAACCAAAAGCATCCTATCTCGACCCAACGTGCGGAGACCACTACTGCTGGCCTCCACAGGGACAAGCAGGATATTGTAGAGCATAGTAGAGCGCTGAAATCCACCGAATAACAGTGTGAAGCAATTATATCAAAGCAATCATATCTTAACATAACCAATAGTAACAAGGCCAAATGCAACATATCTCAACCTGACGTTCCACGACCACAATTACAGGCCTGCCCGGTGCCAAGCAGGATATGCAGGAGAACAGTAGAGCGCAGAAATCCACCAAAAGGTAATGCACAGCACGAAAATCAAAGCTACACTATCCTAGCCTAACCAAGCTTGACGTAATCAAACGTAACGTAAATAAACTTTTCGTGACGAGGCTACCATTGCTGGCCGCCCCACTCTCGAACAGAACGCAGTAGAGGAGAGTAACGCCCAGAAATACATTAAATCGCAGTAGACAGCAGGGAAGTCAA
>NW_016987180.1:0-415 GCF_001483705.2 Eufriesea mexicana | reverse complement strand
CCGTGACAGTCATCGGTGACGTTTCGCGGATGCCGTCAATAGGCGACGGTAGTACCTAGAGAACGTTTCGTAGATGCCGCCAATAGGCGACGGTAGTATCCAAAGATTGTTTCATGGCCACCGCCATTGGGCGGCAGTAGTACCGAAAGGGTTAATCCTTTTGCTTCGAGCGCAGCTTATAGATGGCATCCACTGTATGATCTCTTAGTACGAACGTCGCAAATAGGCGGCGTCCACGCGACGACCCCTAGATACGGACACCTCATACGTCCAGCATCCAAATGATGCGTATACGATTGTTTTATTCAACACAGTTGTTATTTAAGACTTAGGAAAATGTATATATAGCAGGAAGCACGCACACTGTGCATAACTCTGGCACGTGCTTGCGTTCAGTGACGGTATTTCGATGAAC
>NW_016987179.1:420-837 GCF_001483705.2 Eufriesea mexicana | reverse complement strand
AATGGCTATATCACGCCAATTGAATCTTTCCTCATTATTTATGCAAGAAACTTAGCTCACCACTATATAAGCAGAAAACGTCAGTATAATTGAATTTTCCTGCCAGATTCTATAGCATTGCTATGGCTATAGAACGCCAATTTAATCTTTCCTCCTTATTTACGCAAGAAAGGTAGCTCACCACGATATTAGCCGAAAATGTCAGTAAAATTGAATTTTCCGGCCAGATTCTATAGCATTGCTATGGCTATAGAACGCCAATTTAATCTTTCCTCCTTATTTACGCAATAAAGTTAGCTCATCACGATATTAGTCAAAAAAGTCAATAAAATTGAATTTTCCGGCCAGATTCTATAGCATTGCAAAGGATACAGCACGCCAACAGAATCTTTCCTCCTCGTTTATGTAAGAAAGATA
>NW_016987179.1:0-286 GCF_001483705.2 Eufriesea mexicana | reverse complement strand
TTGCTCACCATGATAATAATCGAAAATGTCATTAAAATTGATTTTTCCAGGAAGACTCTATGGCTTTGCAATGCCTATAACACGCCTATGGAATCTTTCCTCCTTTTTTATGCAAGAAAGTTAGCTCACCACGATATTAGTCGAAAATGTCAATAACATCGAACTTTCCATCCAGATTCTATAGCACAAAGGTTGAATCCTTCCTCATTATTTGTGAAAGAAAGTTAGCTCCCGACGATACTAGTCGTAAATGTCAATAAAATTGAATTTTCCAGCCAGATTCTAC
>NW_016987178.1:0-780 GCF_001483705.2 Eufriesea mexicana | reverse complement strand
ATTGACATTTTCGACTAATTTCGTGGTGAGCTAACTTCCTTGCATAGGTAAGGAGAAAGGATGTTTTCGGAGTGCTATAGCCATTGCAATGCAGTAGAATCTGGCTGGAGAACACAATTTTGTTGACATTTCTGACTTATATCGTGGAGAGCTGACTATCTTGTATAAATAAGGACGAAAGATTCTATTGGCGTACTACAGCCATTGCTATGCACTGGAATCTGGATGGAAAGATCAATTTTATTGACAGTTTCGACTAATATCGTGGTTAGCTGTCTATCTTGCATAAATAAGGAGTGTAGATTCTATTGGCGTGCTATAGCTATTTGAATGATATAGAATGTGGTTGGGAAATTCACTTTTATTCACATTTTCGATTAATATCGTAGTGATCTAACTTTCTTGCATAGATAAGGATGAAAGATTCTATTGGCTTGCTATAGCCTTCGCAATGCTATAGAATGTGCATGGCAGGTTCAACTTTATTGACAGTTTCGACTAAAATCGTGGTGAGCTAACTTTCTTGCATAAATAAGGAGGAGAGATTCTACTGGCGTGCTATGGGCATTGCAATGCAATAGAATCTTCCGGGAAAATACAATTTTATTGTCATTTTCAACTAATTACGTGGTGAGCTAACTTCCTTGCATAGGTAAGGAGGAAAGATACTATTAGCGAGCTAAGGGCTTTGCAATGCTATAGAATCTTGCTGGAAAGTTCTATTTTATTGTCATTTTCGACTAGTATCGTGGCGAGATAGCTTCCTTGCATAAGTAACGA
>NW_016987177.1:0-880 GCF_001483705.2 Eufriesea mexicana | reverse complement strand
AACCGGACAACCTTACACTCACGCATCCATACATCTGTACATGAATACATCCATCCATCCATACATCCTGCCATCCACACATACATCCACCCATACATCCATCCACCCCTACACCCATACATCCATACATCCGTACAACAATCCATCCAACCACCCATCCATACATCCATACATACATCAATACATTTATCCATACATACACAGATACATTCGTCCATACACACATCCATACCCACATCCTTCCATACTTCCATCCATACATACATACATACATACATACAAACATCCATACATACATCCATGCATACATCCATACATACATCCATCCACTCATACATCCATCCATCCATACATTCATACATATATAGATCAATATGTCCATACATCCGAACATTCATACATTCGTAGGTTCACATTTCGTACGTCTGTCATTCGATACATCCTTCCATCCATACATACATCCATACATACATTCAACCATCCATGCATCCATACGTTCATACATCCATACATGCATAAATCCACCCATGCATACATTCATCCAACCATACATTCATCAATCCATACATCCACACGTATATACATCCATCCATTCATACATTCATACATCCATCCGTACATCCATCCATCCATCCATACCTCAATCCATCCATACATCCATTCATCCGGACATACATTCATCCGTACAGCCATCCTGCCATACCACCGCCCATCCATACATCCATCGATACATACATCTATCCGCCCATGCAACCATCCATCCATACATCCGTACATCCGCCCATCCATACGTTCATCGATCCATACATCTATCCAACCATAGATGAATCCACCAATCCATCCATCCATCCATACATCGTTTCATACATCAATACGTCCA
>NW_016987176.1:0-601 GCF_001483705.2 Eufriesea mexicana | reverse complement strand
GGAAGAAGGGACGAGCGAGGGGCCAGTGGAGGAGGCCAAAACGCGTCTGATCGGATGCAAGTATTGCTGAGCGGGACGACGTCGAGTGATCGCGGGGTAGTTCGATACGCAGAGGGATTAGACCGTGAGAGCATGTCTATGCACCGAACCTGACTACTCGAGTAGTGCTGCTGTGTACATTAGTATTATATGATCCTTGAACTGTGCAATAGCGCGCAATGCTTGCTGCCGATCGGCTGGGCTCCTTCACTCGCGTCCTCCTCTTCGCCATGTTTCTCTACACACGGAAACGTAAGCCGCGCGAGCTTTCAGCGGAATCGGTAGCGAACGATCTGGCCAGTTAGGTCGAACAGAGACTTTTGTAACGAGAGGTCGAAGAGAGTATAGCGAAGGCACAGCGTGCTCACATCCTCACGGCTGATTAACTCCACTGACACTCCCATCGTCACAGTGATCACGAAGAGATCATCGGTCACCATTTTCTGTGATCAAGGAAGAATCAGCGGAGATAGCTAGTGAGCATGTGAGCACGCTGTGTCTCCTTTTCTCGAACGCACAATACTATGGGTACTAAGCGGTTACGTTTGCGTATGTACGATAT
>NW_016987175.1:0-2718 GCF_001483705.2 Eufriesea mexicana | reverse complement strand
CGTGACCGAGCTTAGGCTAACCTGATCCAACGAAACGTAGCATAGCACAAACTATCATGACGAGACCACTATTGCTGGCCTCCACACAGACAAGCAGGACGTTCTAGAGCGCAATAGAGCGCAGAAACCCTCCGAATAGTATTTTATTGCACGAAAGTCAAAGAAAACCTGAACGAGCGTGACCAAACCTAACATAACCAAACGTAACGTATCATAACCTAACAAGCCGCAATCACTATCGCTTGCCTCCCCAGAGCCAAGCAGATTGCACTAGAGCAGGCTAGTGCGCAGGAACCCACCGCATTGCAGTGAATAGCACAAGAGTCATACTTACCCTGACCAAACGTGACCTTGCCCAAGATATCCAAACGAAGGGTGTCTAAGCATGACGAGACGGGAACAATATTTATGACCTCCCAAGGGCAAATCACAGCATATTAGAGCACACTGGAGCGCAGAATTCCACCGAATAGCAACGAATGGCACAAAAGTCAAAGTAGCCTATTCAAACCTAACCAAACGTTAACACAAACAAACGTAGCCAATCTCTACCTAGCATGACGAGACCACTATGGATGGTCTCCACAGAGACAAGCGGAATGTACTAGAGCACAGTACTGCCCAGAAGAACACCCCATTGCAATGAATAGCACTGAAGTCGAAGGTATCCTACGAAACTAGCCTAACATAGCCTAACCAGTCATAACAAAACTCAACATAACGAGCCACGGCCACTTGTGCTCGCCTAACCTGAGCCTAGCAGAGTGTGGTAGAGTAATGTAGGCCGCAGAAATCACCAGATAGCAGTGTGTAGCACAAAAGTCAAAGAAAACCTAACACATCATTCCGGACCTAACCTACTGAAACGAAACATAACCAAACCTAACGTGCCGAGACCACAGTTACTGGATACCACATAGCCAAGAAGAGTATATTAGAGCACATTAGAGCGCTGTAATCCGGGGAATACCAGTGCATAGCACAAAGGTCATAGTTGTCCTCTCCAAACCAAGCCAAACGTAGCGTATACAAACGTATCCTATCTCAACCTAACATGACGAAACCACTACTGCTGGCCTCGACGGACAAGCAGAATGTACTAGAGCACAGTAGTGCGCCGAAATCCACAGCACTGCAGTGAATAGCACAAAAGTCGATGATATCGTGTCGTAGCCTGTCCTAACGGAATCTAGCCGAACGCAGCACAGCTCAACATAACGTGCATTGACCACTGCTCCTGGCCTCTCCTGAGCGAAGCAGAGGGTAGGAGAGCACAGTAGATCACAGAAATCCACCGAATGGCAGTGTACAGCGCAAAAGTCAAGTATACCCGGACCTAACTTGTACTAACATAACATATCCAATCTTAGTGTAACTCAACATAACGCAAAGAGGCCAATACTGATGCATCCCAGGGACAAGCAGAGCATATTAGAGCGCATTAGAGTGCAGAAATCCTCCGAATGGCAGTTTATAGCACAAAATTCATAGAAATCCAAACCGAGCCATCCTATCCTAACCTAACGGTAGGTAGCCTTACTCAAACTAACGTGTCGAGACCACTATTACTGGCCACACCAGAGCCAAGCGGGACATATTGGAGCGCAGTAGGGCGTAGAGATCTACCGAATGGGCGTGAATGGCACGAAATTCTAAGATATTCCCTCCTAGCATACACGAACTTGTCATATGCAAATGCAGCCCAATTAAATGTAAAGTGCCGAGACCACTATTGCTAGTCTCCCCAGAGCCAAACAGAGAATATTAGAGTGCAGTAGAGGACAGAAGTCGTAGAATAGCAGTGCATAGCTCATATGTCTAAGCTATCCAGTCTTAACCTCACCAAACGTAACATAACGTAACGTGGCATATCTCAACCTAACGTGTCGAGGCCAATATTGGTGGAGTCCCCATAGCCATGCAGACAGACCAGAGCGCATTAGAGTGCAGAAACCCACCGAATAGCGATAAACAGCACAGAAGTCTAAGTAGCCTGTCCTATCCTAGCCAAACGGGTCGTATCCAAACGAAGCCAAACTAAAGACAAAATGACCAGACCACTATTGCTGAGATCCACAGAGACAAGCAGAATGTACTAGGGCGAAGTATTGGGCAGAAATCGACCTCACTCCAGTGAATAGCACAAAGGCCGTGGATATCGTATCCCAACCTGTCCCAAAATAACCTGACCAAACGTAGCATAACCCAACATGTCTTGAAGCGACCGCTGCATCAGGCATCCCCAGAGACAAGCGGAATGTAGTTGATCACAGTAGATCACAGAAACTGAAGGAAAAGGGCTGTAAAGCACAAAAGTCAAAGTAGCCTATCCGAACCTATCCAAACGCAACATATCCAAACGTAAGCTAACTCAACCTAACATTACCAGACAACCATTGCTGACCACCATTGAGGCAAGTATAGTGCACCAGAGCACAGTAGTTCGCAGAAATATCCCGAATTGCAGTGAATAGCACAAAAGTCGAAGATACCCTAACATAACCAGGCCTAACCTAACCACCCAAGCGTGGCGTAACTCACCGGAGCGTGCGGCGACCACTGCTACCGGACTCCACAGAGCAAAGCAGAATACAGTAGAGCACAGTAGATCTCACGAACCCACCGGAAAATGGTGTAGATCATGAAAGACGAAGACATCCTTCCCAAACGTAACCCAACATAACATAATCACACGCAGCCTAACGCAACATAGCGTAC
>NW_016987174.1:296-526 GCF_001483705.2 Eufriesea mexicana | reverse complement strand
TGAGTAGATCGCCTAACGCCTTCAATCTAATGGCAAGTACAACCAACTTCTTGCCAGGGAATAGGTCTATGCAAAATATATAATCAGTTATAGCTTCGTGAATAGGTCGCCAACGCCTTCAATCCAACGGCAAGTTCAGACTTCTACTTGTCAGAAAATAGGTCTATTCAAAATATATAACCTCTTAAAGCTTGGTGAATAGATCGCCTTACGCCTTCAATCCAATGGCA
>NW_016987174.1:0-218 GCF_001483705.2 Eufriesea mexicana | reverse complement strand
TGAATAGATCGCCTATCGCCTTCAATCCAATGGCAATTACAGCCATCTACTTGCCAGAGAATAGGTATATCCATTATCTATAACCTGTTATAGATTGGTGAATAGATCGCCGAAAGCCTTCAATCCAATGGCAAGTAGAGCCATCTACTTGCCACAGAATAGGTCTATTCAAAATATATAATCAGTTATAGCTTCGTGAATAGGTCGCCAACGCCTTC
>NW_016987173.1:0-1048 GCF_001483705.2 Eufriesea mexicana | reverse complement strand
TACTCTAGTAATCTCTCCTTGGCTCTGGGGAGGCCGGTAATATTGGTCGCGGAAAGCTATGTTCGGTTAGGGTACGTTTGGTAATGTTAGGATTGGCCAGGATAGATGTGGGTTGCTTTGACTTTAGTGCTATAGTCTGCTATTAGTTGGATTTCTGCACCCTCGGAGGCTCTAATAGCTTCAGGATGGCTCTGGGAATTGCGGCAGTGGTGGCCTCGGCACGTTATATTGTGTCAAGCTACGTTCGGTTAGGCTGGGTGAGGCTAGGTTTGGTTAGGAGATATTTTACTTTTGCGCTGTACAATGCTGTTCGGTTTATTTCTGCATTATAATGTGCTCTAGTAAGTCCTGCTTGACTCTGTGGAGGGCAGCAATAGCGGTCTCGGCAAGTTAGGTTCAGTTAGGCTGTTTTAGGTTACGCTTCGCTTGGCTAGGTTAGGATAGGTTTGGGTAGTGTAGCTCTGACTTTTGTGCTCTACACTGCTATTCGGAGGATATCTGCGCTTTGCAGTGTTCTAACATATTCTGCCTGGCTGTGGCGATGCCAGATGTATTGGTCTCGTTACGTAAGTCTGAGTTACGTTGCATTCCGTTATTTTATGATACGTTTGGTTATGTTATGTTACTGTAGCTTCCACTTTTGTGCTATACACTGCTCTTCGGTGGATTTTTTCGCTCCACTGTGCTCTAATATGCCCTGCTTTGCTCTAGGGAGGCAAGAAATAGGGGCCGCGGCGGGATAGGCATAGCTACGCTACATTAGGTTAGGTTAGGCTTGTTTGGTTAGGTTTGGTTTCTCCGGGTTATGTTAGGATATCTTCGACTTCTGCACTATACGCTGAAGGAAGGCAGATGCCTGTGACCTACTGTGCTCTAGCAAACTCTGCTTCGCTCTAACG
The DNA here is from genome assembly GCF_001483705.2 of Eufriesea mexicana. Classification (NCBI taxonomy): domain Eukaryota; kingdom Metazoa; phylum Arthropoda; class Insecta; order Hymenoptera; family Apidae; genus Eufriesea; species Eufriesea mexicana. Next base: position 149 of record NW_016987173.1, on the reverse strand, counting down.
AGGCCAGCAACGGTGGTTTCGGCACTTTAGTCTGAGTTGCGTTAAATTTGGTTAGGTTACGCTTGTATGGGTTATGTTCGGACAGCTTTAACATTCGTGGTATACACCGTTATTCAGTGAATTTCTGCGCTCTCCTGTGCTCTACTGTA
>NW_016987172.1:0-608 GCF_001483705.2 Eufriesea mexicana | reverse complement strand
AACAAAGACAAACGTAACCTATCTCAAACTTTCATGCCGCGAACATCATTGCAGGCCTCCCAGGTTAGACAAGATTATGGTAGAGCAAAGTAGAGAGCAGAAATCCGACGATAAGCAGTGTGTAGCGCAAAAGTCAACGCTATCCTCCCTAACCTAACCAATCCCAACGTAACCAAACGTAACGTAACTAAATCTAGCGTGACGACACCTCTATGGCTGCCCTCTCTATAGCCAACCAGAACATATTGCAGCACAGTAGAGTGCAGAAAACCATAAAATCGCAGTGAATCGCACAAGAGTCTACGCTAACCTATGCTAACCTAATCAAATGTAACACAACCGAATGTCGTCTAACCCAACCTAACGTGCTTCGAGCAAAACTGCTGGCCCCCCTACAACAGAGCAGAACACGCTAGAGGCGAGGAGCACACCGACAGCCACCCCGTTGCAGTGTATATCACAAAAGTCGCAAATGTTCGAACCCAACTTGACCTAACCTAAGCAAACCAAACTTAACGCTACTCAATCTAACGTGTCGAGACCTGTATTGCTGCCTTCCTCAGAGCCAAGCAGGACTTATTACATGAGAGTAGAGCGCAGAAATCCAT
>NW_016987171.1:0-560 GCF_001483705.2 Eufriesea mexicana | reverse complement strand
CGACCAATTCACCAAGCTATAACGGATTATAGATTTTGAATAGACTTATTCTAATGGCAAGAAAATGGCTGTACTTGCCACTGGATTGAATGCGTTGGGCGATATATTTACCTAGCTATTGCAGCTTATAGATTTTGGATAGACTTATTCCGTGGCAGGTAGATGGCTGCTCATGCCATTGAATTGAAGGCGTTTGGCGACCTATTCCCCAAGCTATAACAGATCTGATTTTGAAGATACCCATTCTCTGGCAAGTAGGAAGCTGTAATCGCCATTGGATTGAAGGCGTTATGCGATCCAATCACCAAGCTGTGACAGCTTATAGATTTTGGATAGACTTATCCTCTGGCAGGTAGATGGCTGTAGTTGAAATTGGATTGATGGCGTTAGGCGAACTATTCACCAAGCTATGACAGGTTATAGATTTTGAATAGACTTATTCTCTGGCAAGAAGATGGCTGTACTTGCCATTAGATTGAATGCGTTACGCGATCTACTTACCAAACTATAACAGGTTATAGATTTTGAATAGACCTATTCTCTGGCAAGTTCATGGCTGT
>NW_016987170.1:0-612 GCF_001483705.2 Eufriesea mexicana | reverse complement strand
CGCTCTAACGTGCTCCAGTATACTCTGCTTCCCTCTGGTGTGGCAAGCAATGGTGGTCTCGGCTCGTTTGGTTTAGCTAAGCTACGTTCGGTTGTGTTAGTTTCGTCTATGTTAGGATAGTGCAGCTTCGGTTTTCGTGTTATGCACTGCGATTCTATGGACTTCTGCGCTCTAGTCTCCTCTTTTATACTCTGTTCGACTCTCCGGAGGCCAGCAGTTTGGTCGCCGCACGTTAGGTTAAGTCCTGTTACGTTTGGTTTGGTTAGGCTTGGTATGGTTAGGACAGGATAGCACTGACTTTTGTGCTATACACTGCTACTATGTGTGTTTCTACGCTCTACTGTGGTCTAATATACTCTGGTTGGCGCTGGGCAGGCCAGCAGTAGTGGTCTCGGCGCGTTAGCTGCAGCTAGGCTGCATTCCGTTGGGTTACGTTTGGTTAGGTTAGGATTCGGTACCTTTGACTTTTGTGCTATGCACTGTTATTCGGCGGAATGCTGCGATTAACATTGCTCTACTATACTGTGCTCGGTGCTTGGGATGCGAGCTATAGTGGTCGTGGCACGTTGGGTTTCGTAATGTTACGTTCGGTTAGGTTAGGTTAGGCTATGT
>NW_016987169.1:0-1710 GCF_001483705.2 Eufriesea mexicana | reverse complement strand
GTGCCGAGACCACTATTGATAGAGTTTACGGAGCCAAGCAGAATGTACGAGGGCACAGTAGGGCGCAGTATTCCACCGCAATGCAGTGTATAGCACAAAACTTGAAGATATCCTAACTGAACATGTCACAACGTACCTAACCGAACGTAGCCTAACTGAACCTATCTTGCCACGACAGCCATTGTTGGCCTCCCTAGAGCCCAGATGAGTATAGCAGGGCAATGAATACCGAAGAAATCCACCGAATAACAGTGTACTACACGGAAACCGAAGTTATCCGTTCCTATCCTAAACAGTCGTGACGCAACCAAACGTAAAATACATGAAAGTAACGCGCCGCGACCACTATTGCTGGCCTCCCCAGAGGCAAGGAGATGCTAGAAGTGCAATGTCCAGCGGGGATATCTACCGTACAGCTGTGTGATGCACAGGAGTCACAGATATCCCTGCCAAACCCAGTGTAACCTAACCCAACCAAACGTAATCTAACAGTACCTTATCGTGCCGCGACCACCATTGCTGTCCTTCCAGGGCCATGCAGAACATATTAGGGGAGAGGAGGGCACGAAACTCGTAGAATCGCTGAGTATAGCAGGAAAATCAAAGCTATACAGACGTTGCCCACGCTCACATAGACTAGCCAAACGTAAACTATCTGAACCTATGGTGCACGGCAACGAAAAGCCTAGAGGTACAACGAATTGCAGTGTGTAGCCAAGTCACCTAACCAAACGTATCAAGAGCCAACGTAACCTAACTCAACATAATGCGCTGCGTTCGCAATTTCTGGCATCCCGAGAGCAAAGCAGTTGATATTAGACCAAAGTAGAGCGAAGAAATCCACCGAATATCAGTGTATAGCACGAAAGTCAAAGCTACCTTGGAATAACATAACCAAACGTAGCATAACCGAACGTAACCTCACACCACATATCGTGCCTTGACCTCCGTTGCTGACCTCGCTACATCAAAGCAGAGCATATTAGAGGACAGTAGAGCACAGAAATCCACCGAATAGCAGTGCACACCACAAAAGTTAATGCCATCGTTTCCCAACCTAACAAACCGTAACATAGCCAAATGTAGAATAACACAGAATGACGTGCCGGGGACACTACTGATGTCCTCCGCAGAATCGAGCAGAGTATAGCGGAGCATTGTGAAGGGCAGAATTCCACAGAAAAACCGTTTACAACACGAATGTCGAAGCTATCCAAACGTAACCCGAACTAACGTGCAGAGACAGCTATTCCAGGCATCCCCAAAGCCAAGCAGCGCATATTAGGGCACAGTAGAGCGCAGAAAGCCGCCTGACAGCATTTTATAGCATAGGAGTCAAAGATATCCTAGCCTAACCAGACATAAACAAACCTAACACAGCGTAGAGTAACTATACCTAACGTGCCGCGACAGCTATTGTTGCACTACCCAGAGACAAGAGGAATATCATATAGCACAGTACAGCACGCAGGCCCATAAAATATCGGTGTTGAGCACATAACACAGAGCCATCCTAACCTAACCCAACCAAACCTAACACAAACAAACTTCATCCTAACTTAACCTTAGTGCCGAGAACAGTACTGCTGGCCTCCCTAAAGCCGAGCCGGGTGTACTAGGTCACAGTAGAGCGCAGAAAGCCACCATGTAGCAGTGTATAGCAAAATGGTCAGAGGTATCCTAACCTAACCTAACAAAGCGTAACCCATC
>NW_016987168.1:0-425 GCF_001483705.2 Eufriesea mexicana | reverse complement strand
CCCGTTATTCCCTGGCATGTCCTGGGCTGGCCAGACCAGACATGGCCTGTCCTGACCTGACCTTTCCTGAACTGAACTGGCCTGACCTGACCTGACCTGAACTGCCCTGACGTGACCTGACCTGTCCTGTCCTGTGCTGACCTGCCCTGGGACGACCTGAATTCTCCAGACCCGAATTCACCTGACCCGAACTGGAATGGCCTAACCTGACCTGATCTGAACGGTACTAACCCGTCATGACCTGACCTGACCTGACCTGATCTGACCTGACATAACCTGACTTGACCTAACATAATTTTGCAAAACCTAACTTAACCTGTCCTAGCCAGTCCTACCCTAACCTCACCTATCATAACGTAACATAATCAAACATAATATTGCAAAACCTATCCTCACATAAACTACCCAAGCTTTACCTAACCTAC
>NW_016987167.1:0-903 GCF_001483705.2 Eufriesea mexicana | reverse complement strand
TGACTTCAGTGCCACTGCCTGCTATTTGGCAAACTGCTGCGCCCTACAGTGCCTTAATATTATAAACTTGGCTCTTTGAAGGGCTGCAACAGTGGTCTCGGCACCTTATCTTGATTCAGGTTACGTTCCGCTAGGTTGGGTCAGGATAAGTTTCGTCAGGATAGATTTAACTTTTGTGCTGTTCGAACGTGTCGCGAACCCTATTGCTAGCTTGCACATATCCAAGTCAGAATAAATTAGTGGAGAGCAGGACGCAGGAGTCCATAGGACCGCAGTGAATATCGGAAATGTGAAAGCTGCCCAAGCGTAACCCAAACCAGCAGAACATGACCAAACATAGCCTGACCATACCTAACGTACCGAAGACGCTACTGGCGCCCTCCCCAGAGCCACGCAGGATACACTAGGGCACAGCAGGGCGCAGAAGCCCACCTCATAGAAAACCATAGCACTAAATTCAAAGCCATCATCTCCTAACCTAACGAATCGTAACACAGCCGAACGTTACCTAACACAACCTAACGCGCCGTGACCACTATTTCTGTCCTTGTCAGAGCCAAGTTGAAAATATTAGAACGCTGTAGGGCTCAGAAATCCAAATGACAGCGGACTATAGCGCTAAAGTCGAAGCTACCCTCCCCTAACAGACCGCAACACACCTAAACTTGACCTAACTCTACCTACAGTGCCGCTGCCACTACTATTGTCCTGGCAGAGCCAAGGACAGCACACTAGTGGGAAGTAGAATGTCGAAATCCGTAGAGTCGCAGAGTATATTGGAAGAGTCGAAACTACCCAAACCAAACCCAAACCAACAGAACATATCCAAACACAGCATAGCTCTAACTAACGTGCCGATACGGCCATTGCTGCCATCCCCAGAACCAAGCAGGACATACTAGA
>NW_016987166.1:0-577 GCF_001483705.2 Eufriesea mexicana | reverse complement strand
TGATTTAGTATGCTCTACTACATTCTGGTTAGCTATGGGGAGGCCAGGAGCGGTGGTCGCAGCGCGTTATATTGAGTACTGATGTTTGGTTTGGTTAGGCTAGGGCACGTTGTGCTAGGTTATATACGGCTTTTGTGCTGTACACTGCATTGCGGTGGATTTCTGCGCTCTACTGTACTCTAGTACATGCGGCGTGACTCTGTGGAGGATAGCAATTGTGTTCTCCTCACGTTAGTTTGGGTTTGGTTATTTGGATTAGGTTAGGATATCCTCCGTCAGATTAACTTACACTCTTGTGTTATACACTGATATTCGGATTATTCCTGCGCTGTACTGTGCTCTGCCATATTATGGTTAGCCCTGGGAATGCTACCAATAGTGGCAGTGGCACGTTACGTAGAGGTAGGCTAAGTTTGGTTATGTTAGTTTGGGTTAGATCTGGATAGATAAGGCTTATGTGCCATACACTGTGATTCTATGGAGTTTTGCGTTCCGCTGTCCTCTAGTGAGTTCTGCTCGACTCTGACGAGGCCTGCGATAGTGGTCTGGATACGTTAGGTTGATTTATGTTACGTTT
>NW_016987165.1:434-787 GCF_001483705.2 Eufriesea mexicana | reverse complement strand
AATTGAACCCTTCCTCCTTATTTATGATAGAAAGAAAGCTCACCATGATATTAGTCGAAAATGTCACTAAATTTGTATTTTCGAACCACATTCTGTATCATTGCAACGGCTATAGCACGCCAGTAGAACCTGCCCTCCTTATTCATGCAACAAAGTTATCTCACCACGACATTAGTCGAATATGTCAATAAAATTGAATTTTTCAGGAAGATTCTGTAGCATTGTAATGCCCATAGCATGCCAACAGTATATTTCCTCCTTATTTATGCAAGAAAGTTAGCACACCGCAATATTAGTCGAAAATGTCAACAAAATTGACTTTCCAGCCACAATCTATATTATTGCGACGGCTA
>NW_016987165.1:0-210 GCF_001483705.2 Eufriesea mexicana | reverse complement strand
ATTTCCTCCTTATTTATGCAAGAAAGTTAGCACACCGCAATATTAGTCGAAAATGTCAACAAAATTGACTTTCCAGCCAGATTCTATATTATTGCGACGGCTACAGCACGCCAATAGAATCTTTCCTCCTTATTTATGCAAGAAAGCTATCTTACCGCGATATTAGTCGTAAATGTCAATAAAATTGAATTTTCCAGCCGGGTTCTACTG
>NW_016987164.1:0-563 GCF_001483705.2 Eufriesea mexicana | reverse complement strand
GTTTGAAGGCGTTAGGCGATCTATTAACCAAGCTTTAAGAGGTTATAGATTTTGAAAAGTCCTTTTTTCTGACAAGTAGAAGTCTGTACTTGCCATTGGTTGAAGGCGTTGGCGACTTATTCACGAAACTATAACAGATTATATATTTTGAATAGACCAATTCTCTGGCAAGTAGATGGCTGTACTTGCCATTGGATTGAAGGCGTTAGGCGATCTATTGACCAAGCTTTAAGAGGTTATAGATTTTGAAAAGTCCTTTTTTCTGACAAGTAGAAGTCTGTACTTGCCATTGGTTGAAGGCGTTGCGACTTATTCACGAAACTATAACAGATTATATATTTTGAATAGACCAATTCTCTGGCAAGTAGATGGCTGTACTTGCCATTGGATTGAAGGCGTTAGGCGATCTATTGACCAAGCTTTAAGAGGTTATAGATTTTGAAAGTCCTATTTTCTCACAAGTAGAAGTCTGTGCTTGCCATTGGATTGAAGGCGTTGGAGACCTATTCACGAAGCTATAACTGATTATATATTTTGAATAGACCTATCCTCTGCCAAGTAGA
>NW_016987163.1:0-894 GCF_001483705.2 Eufriesea mexicana | reverse complement strand
ATCCGAGCAGGGCAGATTAGAGCACAGTGGAGTGCAGAGATCCGCCAAATAGCATTGTATAGCTCAAAAGTCAAATGTATCCTAACCTAACGTAACGGAATGTAAAATAACTAATTCGCGACCTCTATCGCTGGCTTCCAAAGAGAAAAGCAGAATATGATGGAGCGCAGTAGAGCATAGAAGTCCATAGGATATTTGGTGTTGAGCACATAAGCCGAGGCTAGCATAACCCAACCTAAACTAACCTAACCAAACGTAATGTATCTCAACCTAACGTTCCGCGACCAGTATAGCTGGCCTCCACAGACCGAAGCAGAGCATAATAGAGGACAATAGAGAGCAGAAATACACCGAATGGGAGTGTATACAACGGAAGTCTATTCTACCAAAACCTACCCAGTGTAACGTAGTGTAGCCGAACGTAACCTCACCCAAACTAACAGGACGAGATCACTATTACTGGCCTCCCCAGATTCGAGCAGAATATAGTCATAGCCGTCCCATCCTAACCCAACGAAACCTAACATAACTTAGCGCGGCATAACTCAACCTAACGTGCCGAGACCACTATTGCTAGACATCCCAGATCCAAACAAAACATATTAGATCACAGTATGGCGCATAAGGTCGCCTAATAGCAGTATATGGCGCAAAAGTCAAAGCTATCCTCTCCTACACTGGCCAAACGTAACATAACCGAACGTAGTATGAATCGAACTAACTCGCAGGGACCACTATTACTGGCATTCCCGGAGTCGAGCAGAGTATAGTGGAGCAACGTATAGAGTAGTAAACGGCAGAATTGCAGTGTGTAGCACCAAAGTCCAGGTTTCTCCCTCTTAACCGATCCAAACGTAATATATCCAAACGATGCACAGCTTATACCAACGTGCG
>NW_016987162.1:0-544 GCF_001483705.2 Eufriesea mexicana | reverse complement strand
CTATGGTTAGGTATGGATATCTTCGACTTTTCTGCTATACACTGCTATTCTATGGACTTCTGCGATCTACTCTCCTCTACTATGCTCTGCTGTGCACTTTGGAGGCCAGCAAACACGTCGCGGGACGTTGGGTTAAAGTTAGACATCGTTTGGCCGTGTTAGGTTTCTTTGAGTTTGGTCCGGATAGCTTTGCCTTTTGTGCTCAGCACAGCATTCCTACGGACTTCTGGGACCTACTGTGCTCTATCATATTCTGCTTGTCTCTGGGTACGGCAGCTACAGTGGTCGCGGCACGTTAGGTTGTGTTATGTTACGTTTGGCTAGGTTAGGTTATGTTAGATTAGGTCAGGTTATGCTCGACTTTTGCGCTACACACTGCCCTTCGGTGGATTTCCAACCTCTACATTGCTCTACCATACTCTGCTCGACTCTGGGGTAGCTAGCAAGAGTGGTCGCGGCTCGTCATTTTGTGTTAGGCTTTGTTCGGTTAGGTTATATTTGCTTGGGTAAGGTTTGGATAGCTATGCCTTTTCTAGTATACCCT
>NW_016987161.1:0-619 GCF_001483705.2 Eufriesea mexicana | reverse complement strand
AGATGACACGCGACCCTTTTCCGTGAAAGAAGGATTCGCTGTAGAATGAACCGTACAGAAAGCTTTGAATCTGGAGACTGTCCCTTCTCGTCCACACCGTTTATTCTAGTGAGAACCATGTGCCATTGACGATTCTCACGTCCGCCACTCAGGAAGAGAGATCTGCTTTTCATTCGTGGTCCGACAAAGTTCTATGCTTCCCGAGGAGTAGTCGGAAAAAGGCTATTCTCGATGGCTTCCCTGCTGCCCTCTTCAGGCAGACTCGCGAACTGAAGGTAGAGGGCGATAATTTCGCGGTAACACGACCCATCCGTCGCCTAACTCATCGGATCAAACGAATGCAAAAGTGAATGCAAACTTTCATCGAGCAACTGGCACGTGCTTTATAGCAGGTGACGCTACTAAACTTCGTCTCTTCGGGTTAGAACGTTCGCGTGCAACGATCCTCCGGTTTCAACGGATCAGCGAGATCTTCGTTCGCCTTACGAGAATAACCAGATTCATCGCGAATTATGAAATAAATTTGAAAAGTTCGATATTTCATCGGATGTCGTGCACCAACGACGAGACATCTCGAGCTTTCCGTGTGTCGAATAGGAATGGTCATCGTTGGAGGTTA
>NW_016987160.1:0-434 GCF_001483705.2 Eufriesea mexicana | reverse complement strand
TGGGCAGCGTTGGCTCACCCGATATACACTGCGATTCTATGGATTCCTGCGTTCTGCTCTCCATTATTGCGTTCTGCTTCAATCTGGGGTTGCCAGTAGTATTGGTCGAGGCGCGTTTGGTTGAATTTGGTTACGCTTGGTTACGTTACGATTGGTTAAGTTTGCAGGGGAAAACTTTGACTTTAGTGGTATAGCCTGCTATTAGGTGGTATTCTGCGCTCGACTGTGCTCTAGAATGTCCTGCTTGGCACTGGGAATGGCAGCAATAGCGGTATCGGCACGTTAGTTAGAGTTATGCTATGTTTGGCTATGTTGTGTTTGTTTGGGTCAGGCTTGTGTATTTTTGACTTTCTGACATACTCTGGAAGTCTACGGATTTCTGCTCTCTTCTCTCTGCTATTGTTTTCTGCTTGGCTCTGTGGAGGCCAGCAATA
>NW_016987159.1:0-1167 GCF_001483705.2 Eufriesea mexicana | reverse complement strand
GTGTATGGATGTATGTATGGATGAATGTATGCGTGCATGTATGGATCTGTGTATTGATGTATGAATGGATGTATGGGTGTGTGGATGTATGGATGTATGGATAGATGGATGTATGGATGTACGGACGTATGGATGGATAGATGTATGGAACGGTGGATGCATCTATGGGTGCTTGTATGAATGGATGGATGTATGGTTCGGTGGATGTATGGAAGGGTGGATGCATGTATGGATGGATGTGTGGAATGATGGATGTATGCATGGATGTATGTATTGACGTTTGTAGGGATGTATGTAAGGATGTATGTATGGATGTTTGTATTAATATATGGATGGATGTATGAACGTATATATGTATGGATGTATTGATGCGTGCATCGAAGGGCGTATGTATGCATGCATGTATGGATGGATAAATGGAGGCATGTACGGATGTATGTATGGATACATCTATGGATGTATGTATGGATGTGTGTATGGATGTATGTTTTTATGTATGGATGGACGTATGTATGGATGTGTGTGGGCGTATGTATGTATGTGCGGATGTTCGTATGGATGTATGTATGGATGGACGGTTGTATGGTTGGCCGGGTTTGTGTATGTATGTTTGTGTGCACGTATAGGTGTGCGAGTGTTTGGATGTACGGATGTATGGATTTATCGATGTACGTATGTATGGATGTATGGTTGGATATATGAATGGAACCATGGATGCATGGATGGATGCATGTATGGATGCATGGCTGTATGGACGGTTGGGTGTATGCATAGATTGAGGTATGCATGGCTGGATGAACGGATGTATGGATGTGTGTGTGTATGTATGAATGAATGTATGCATGGATTTACGTATGGATGTTCATATGGATATATGCATGGATGTAAGTATAGATGTTTGTATGGATGTATGGATGTATATATGTATGGATGTATGGATGGATCGACGTATGGCTAGATGGATTTATGGATGGGTGGATGGATGGATGGATGTATGGATGCGTGTATGGAAGGCCGAAAGAAGGGATGTGTGTATTGGTGGATGTATGTATGTATGTTTTGTTGTATGTACGGATGTAACCATGCATGTATTTATGGATATACGGTTGTATGAATGGATTTATGTATGGATGGATGAGTGTATGGGTGGATGGATTTATGGATGTA
>NW_016987158.1:0-665 GCF_001483705.2 Eufriesea mexicana | reverse complement strand
TTATTATCGAAAGATACTTAACTTCATTACCAGGAGTAGCAACTACTATGGATAGTGGTTGAGGTTCACGTATAAGAGATAATTTATTTTATAATTTGGAATTAAATTCCTTACAAGGTATTAGAGATTATTGTATCGCAAAGACATTATTATTATTTAATTAAATTTGACACCAGAGACTGCAAAAGAGTCATATTATAAAAGTGGGTATAAATATAGTAAATAATTAATTTAAAAATTGCAGATACTACGGTTGGTGGTAGTAAATTAGATATTACTGGAGTATATAGAATTGATGGAACATTACGAATGGCAGAAGCATCTGAATGATTAAATTACTCACAAATTGCTGCAGATACTGTAACAAATGGAAAATTATATAAAATATCTCTAATAGATACCGAAATAAATGAAAGTTCCTTTTTAGAATAACATTTCTTTGATAGTACAGAGACACAAAAATCTTCATCTGCTGTTCATTTGGATAAAGGCTATAACTTAAATAATATGTTAGGTGCAATGATTAGCCGATATATGTGAAGAATGCGTTTTCCATTTAAAGATATTATCAAATTATAGCCCCATATCCTGGAAATGAGGATTCAATTGGTAAATGCTTGTATCCAGTACCTACTAACATTAGACAAGATTAAATGTTTATTATG
>NW_016987157.1:0-1352 GCF_001483705.2 Eufriesea mexicana | reverse complement strand
AACATAATAGTGCACACTAGAGCGTAGAAATTCACCGAATAGCAATGTATAGCACAAAAGTCGAGGCCACCGCAACCGAACATATCCTAATCTAACACAACCTAACATTACCTAACTCAACCTGTCGTGCCATGGCAGCCATTGAAGGCCTCCCCAGAGCTGAGTAGAGTATGACAGAGCCACGAAAGGCGCAGAAGTCCACCGAAGAGCTGGACACACGTATAGCACAAAATAACACAAAAGTCAAAGGCACCCTCTCCCGACCTAACCAAACGTTGCATTGCCAAACGTAACCAAACTCTACCTATCTTGCCGGCAACACTATTGCTGGCCTCCCGTGAGACTAGCATAGCATAATAATTGAGAGAGGAGCACAGAAATTCATAGAACCGCAGCGTACAGCAGAAAAGTCAAAGAGATCCAAACCTAACTCAAGCTAATATAACCTAACCTAACGTAGCCAAGCGCAACGTACCGTGCCGCGACCACTACTTCCGGACTCCCCTGGGCCTAGCAGACTAGAGCGGCGCAAAGTTGAGGGCAGGAATCCACCGAATAACTGCGTGTAGCACGAAAGTCAAAGCTACCCTAACCAAACATAGCCTAATCTGGCTTAACAAAACGTAACCTAACACAACCTAACACGCAATACCACAATTTCTCGGATCCCGAGATTTGCACAGGGTATGGTATAGCAATGCGGAGCGTAGAAATCCACCGAATATCAGTGTACAGCATGAAAGTCAAAGCTACCCTCTCCAAACTTAGCCTATCCCAACCTAACCTAGAGAAACGTTACATAACCCAGCCTATCGTGCCACGACCGCCGTTGCTCGCCTCCCCAGAATGGGGTAGAGTATAGTAGAACAACGAAGGGCGCAGAGAACCACCGAATTACAGCGTACAGCACAAAAGTCAGAGATATCCTTTTCTAACCTGACCAAGCGTAATATAGCCAAACGTAACCTGACACAGCCTATCGTGCCAAGACAACTGCTGCTGGCCTCCAAATCCTCAAACAGGACATATATGAGAAGTGTGGAGGCTAAGAGTCAATAGAATGGCAGTGTACAGCGGATACATCAAAGAAATCCAAACAGAGCGCATGCCAACGTAACCTAACCGAACGTAACCTTACTCAACCTAACGCGCCTACACAACTATTTCTGACCTCCCCGCAGCAATGCAGAGCATACTAGAGCACAGCAGATCTCAGAAATTCACCGAATAGCAGTGTATAATGCAAAGGTCATACGTAGCATATCGTAACCTAACCAATCGTACACTCTTAAACGTAATCAAAATAAATGTAACGTGCTGCCACCAATATTGCTGACCTCCCCATGCCAAAG
>NW_016987156.1:0-568 GCF_001483705.2 Eufriesea mexicana | reverse complement strand
CTATAGCATTGCAATGGTTATAGCTTGCCAGTATAATCTTTCCTCCATGTTTATGCAAGAAAGCTAGCTGACCACGATATTAGTCGAAAATGTCAATAAAATTGAATTCTCCATCCCGATTCTACAGCATTTCAGCGGCTATAGCACGCAAATAGAATCTATCCTCCTTATTTATGCAAGAAAGTTAGCTCACCACGATATTAGTCGAAACTGTCAATGAAATTGAATTTTCCAGCCAGATTCTATGACATTGCAATCGCTATAGCACTCCAAAATGATCTTTCCTCGTAACTTGTGCAAGGAAGATATCTCCCCACGATATTAGCAGAAAATGACAATAAAATTGAATTCTCCAACAAGATTCTATAGCATTGCAATGCATTCATATAGCATGCCAACAGGATATTTCCTCCTGATTTATGGAAGAAAGATAGCTCATCACGATATTAGTCGAAAATATCAATAAAATTGAATTTTCCAGCCGGATTCTACAGCATTTCAGCGTGTATACAACGCCAATGGAATCCTTCATCCTTATTTACGCAAGAAAGTTAGTTCACCACGATAT
>NW_016987155.1:0-596 GCF_001483705.2 Eufriesea mexicana | reverse complement strand
TAGGCTTGGTTTGGCCTGGTTAACCATTGTACCTTTGTCTCTAGAGCTATACATTTCTATATGGCGGCTTTCTCCTCTCTACTGTGCTCTGCTATTCTCTACTCGATTCTGGGAGGCCTGCAATAGTGGTCGCGGAACGTTACATTGCGCCAGGCTACGTTTGCTTAGGTTACGTTTGCATGGGTGGGTTCGTATAGCTTTGACATTTCTGCTATATACTGCGATTCTATGGATTTCTGTGCTCTACTCTCCTCTAATATGTTCAGCCCGGCTCTGGGGACCACATATAGTGGTCGCGGCACGATAGGTGGTGTTGTGTTAAGTATAGTTTGCTACGATCGGCTAGGTTAGGATAGGGTAGCTTCCACATTTGTGCTATACGCTGCGATTACATGGATTCCTGCCCTCTGCCGCGCTATAGTATGTTGTGCTTGAGTCTGTGGGGAGCAGCAGCGGCGACTCCGGCACGATAGGTTGAGTTCCCTTACGAACTCTTATGATACGATTGGCTATGTTTGGAGAGGGTGGCTTTCGCTTTTGTGCTATACACTGAGATTCTATGGACTTCCGCGCTCTACCCTGCTCTAATGTGTTCT
>NW_016987154.1:0-1030 GCF_001483705.2 Eufriesea mexicana | reverse complement strand
ATGCTATGGAATCTGGATGGAAAATTCAATTTTATTGACATTGTCAGCTAACATCGCGGTGAGCTCCCTTTCTTGCATAAATAGGGAAGAAAGGTTCTATTGGCGTCCTATAGGCATCGCAATGATATAGAATCTTGGTGGAAAAATAAATTTTATTGACATTTTCAAATAATATCGTGGTGAGCTAACTTTCTTGCATTAATAACGAGGAAAGACTCTTTTGGCGTGCTATAGCCATTGCAATGATATAGAATCTGGATAGAAAATACAATTTTATTAACATCTTCTACTAATAACGTGGTGAGCTAAATTTCTTTAATAAATAATGAGGAAAGATACTGTTGGCGTGCTTCTATTGGCGTGCTATAGCCATTGCAATGCTATAGAATCCGCCTGGAAAGACAAATTTTATTGTTATTTTCTACTAATACCGTTGTGAGCTAACTCTCTTGGATACGTAAAGAGGAAGAACTCTATTGGCCTACTATAGCCATTGCAATGCTATAGAATCTGGCTGGAAAATTCAGTTTTATTTACATTTTCGTCTAGTATCGTGGTGAGCTAACTTTCTTGCATATGTAAGGAGGTAAGATACTAATGGCATGCTATAGCCATTGGAATGTTATGGAATTTCACTGGAAAATAAAATTCTATTGACATTATCGACTAATATCGTGGTGAGCTAACTTTCTTGCATAAATATGAAGGACAGGTGCTATTGGCGTGTTATAGCCATTGCAATGCTATAGAAACTGGCTGGAAGATCCTTTTTTATTCATTTTTTCGACTAATGTCGCGGTGACCTATCTTTCTTGCATAAATAAGGAGCAAGAATTCAATTGGCGTGCTATAGCCATTGCAATGCTATAGAATCTGGCTGGAAAATTCAATTTTATCTACATTTTCGTCTAATATCGTGGTGATCTAATTTTCGTTGGTAAATAACGAGGTAAGATTCAAATGGCGTGCTATAGCCGTCTCAGTGATATAGAATCTGGCTGGAAGATTCAATTTTATAGACATTGTCATC
>NW_016987153.1:0-857 GCF_001483705.2 Eufriesea mexicana | reverse complement strand
ATAAAAGGACTCATTAATCATCCCAATCTAGATATAATAACAAGATATTAACCCCCTAGACTACAACGACAAATTTAATTCGTTTTTTTTTTTTTCATATTGCAGAAAAATTCTGGAATAAAATTCGGAATGAAGTTTACGAAGTTTTATAATTTTATTGCGAGCGAAATAAACACCCCTAATTTTGTTTCACAATATCTGTGAAAAAATAAAATATTAATTTTAATATTAGAACTACTCACCTATAATAAGTAGTTAAATATATAATACACAAATGAAGATGAATAACTATAAATAACTATATCCAGATGAGGAGGACCTTTTCACCCCTTTGGCAGTCCCAGCGTTAATTAAATCGCAAGGGTTGAAACAAAACGCGAGATTCACATTGTCCAACGATTTTAAAAAATTTCCTACATCTCGATGCACCCCCTATAAGGGTAGAATTTACCCTGGATAATAGCAATTAAAGAGGCCGTAACAATGAGCTGCTGGAAGCTTGCGAACAAAAATGCACGCGTCTCCCAACGCAACGCACGCACTCTCCGCTTATTATTCCTCTCCCTTTGCGTCAAAGGACACGCATTTCGAAGCAAGCAACCCCACGATCGATCCCTGCAACCCTTACGAATCTCCCACAATGTCTACGAAGCACGATATTCGTATAACCCATTCGAGAATGCCATTTCTTTTGTTCATTTCAAATTCGCATTAACGCCAATTTTTTCCAATTTTTTGATCAATTTACAACTCCTGATATTTCATTCCTGTTATTCTTGTGTAAACATGTTCGGTACTCGGTCGACGATATCAATTTCCTAGGAAAATGCAACGAATGGGTGGCAGAAACGCAGGGG
>NW_016987152.1:0-529 GCF_001483705.2 Eufriesea mexicana | reverse complement strand
ACTCAACCTAACGTGCCGAGAACGCCATTGCTGCACACGACAGTGCGAGGCAGGACATACTAGGGTACAGTAGAGCGCAGATATCCAAAGAATGGCAGCGTGCAGAACAAACGTAAACGCTAACCTGACTAAACTTGGCCTAACCCATCCTAACGGAGCGTAACCTGACTCAACATAACGTGCCGAGACCACTATTTCTGGCCTCCCCACAGCAAAGCTGAAAACATTACAGCACTGTATGGCGCAGAAACCCTCCTACTAGCAGACTATAACACCAAAGTAAAAGCAAGCCTCTGATAACCTATGCAAACCTAACACAACCAAATGTAACCTAGCTCAACCTAACGTGCCGCGAGAACAATTGCTGGCCTCCCAAGAAACAAGCAGAACAAGTTAGTGGAGGGCGGATTGCAGGAATCCTTATAACGCTGTGTACATCAAAAGATTCAATGCTTCCGAAACCTAACCGAAACCTGCACAACGTAAACGAACATAGCCTAACTCAACCTAACATGCCGAGACCGCCATT
>NW_016987151.1:0-659 GCF_001483705.2 Eufriesea mexicana | reverse complement strand
GTCATAAATGAACAGCTTAATCCAACTGATACATTGCTCCATTGGTGGACGTACTATCTAGTGCACTGGGAATTTTAAATACCTCTATCCATAACTTATGTATACCTTGATTAGTCTAGACCTACTGCGAAATTAGTATCATGAATATACAGGTTAATCCTACGGTACCTGTTGTTGATGGCTGTTTTGAGTACTCATATGACAATTGTTAGTACCTCGAACATTAACGGACCTGTATCTGGTAGCTCTGGAATTGCTATTGAATACACATCATCATTGAGCCGGTTAAACGGACGGCTACAGTGCTCTGTTGATGGATGCACTATGTACCGAATTGCTAATTGTAAATATCTCTAGCCATAACGGTGCTAGGTATTGATAATTCTAGAATTTCTGTTAAGTTTAAATCAACGGTGAATAAATTTGCCCAACGGTTGCGGCTATGTCATGATGTCAGTACTCGGTACTGCTTCATCAGCTGTTAGTTCCTCGAGCCACGAATGGACAGTCATTTTTCATTCTAGAACTGCAACAGGAATCTTATCATCACTGCAGAAACTAATCCAACGGCTACAGTGCTCTATTGGCGGATGTGGCGACTTGCGTACTGGAATTGAAAATACCTCTATACGTAAGTGTGGTATGCATTTATTATTCTA
>NW_016987150.1:0-587 GCF_001483705.2 Eufriesea mexicana | reverse complement strand
GTAGCGGAAAAGTCGAAGCTATCCGAACCCAACGCTAACAAATATAACCAACCGAAACGTAAACTAGCACTACCTAACGAGCCGCGGTCACAGCTTCTGACCTCCCGAGAGCACAGCAGAGCATGTTATATCGAAGCAGAGCTCAGAAATCCGCCGAATATCAGTGTATAGCACAAAAGTCGAAGTCATACTCTCGTAACCTAAACAATCGTATCATAGCAGAACGCAACATAACTACAACTAACTGCACTACATAACAATGCTGACCTCCCCAGAGACAAGCAGAATATACCAGAGCACACTTGATCACTGGAATCCGCGGCGTGGCTCTGTAAAGCACAAAAGTAAATATAACTTAGTCAAACCTGGCCTAACCTAAACCAACCAAACGTAGCCTAACTCATCATATAGTGCCGAGTCCACAATTGCGGCCTTTCCCAGGGACAAGCTGAACATATCAGATCACAGTAGAGCGCAGAACTTCCCCGCACTGCAGTGTAATGCACAAAAGTCAAACGTACCCGAACCTAACCTGAACTAACAAGACCTAACCGAACGTAGCCTAACTACACGTAACGTGCCTTAAC
>NW_016987149.1:0-851 GCF_001483705.2 Eufriesea mexicana | reverse complement strand
GTAAATACACACATCCATGCATACGTCAATGCATACATACATACTAACATTAATGCACATAACGTTCCAAACAGGTATCTATACATCGATACATACATCCGTGTTCATAGATCCATCCAACCATCCGCCCATACACCCATCCATCCATCCATACATCCATCCATACATCCTCACACTATGCATCCATTCATACCTCCACCCATACATACAAACACACATCCATACATATACACATACATACATCCATACAAACATCTATACATACATCCATACATACAACCATACATACACACATACATACAGACATACATCCATCCGCACATTCATCTAACCATACATCACCCAATCCATAGACCCATCCACAAAATACAGTCATATATCGATACATACATTCATACATACATCCATACATGCATCCATATATTCATAAATACACGCAACCATACATACGTCCATACACACATGCATACAATCATTCGTACATATGCCCTTCCATAAAAGTATGCATACAGAAACACATACATTCGTTCATACACCCACCCATCCATACATACATCCATGCGTACATCCGTCCATCCATACATACATCCCCACATTCATCCATACATACATCCATACATGCTTCCAAACATACATCCATACATACATCCATACATACATCCATACATACATCCACCCATACAGATATCCATACATCCATCCGTCGATACGTATATCCAAACTTACACCCGTACATACACCCATTCATACATCGATAAATACATCCATACGTCATCCTTACACCATAAATCCGCACATCCATATACACATCCATGCATACGTCCATACATACATCCCCACAAACATCAATA
>NW_016987148.1:309-510 GCF_001483705.2 Eufriesea mexicana | reverse complement strand
AAAGGATCTTTCCTCCTTACTTATGCAAGGAAGCTAAGTCATCACGATATTAGTCGAAAATGTTAATAAAATTGTGTTTTCCAGCAAGATACCATAGAAATGCATCGGCTATAGTCTGCTAATAGAATCTCTCCTCCATATTTATGCAAGAAAGTTAGCTCACCGCGATATTAGTCCAAAATGTCAGTAAAGCTGAATTTT
>NW_016987148.1:0-246 GCF_001483705.2 Eufriesea mexicana | reverse complement strand
AGAACCTTTCCTCCTTATTTATGCAAGAAAGTTAGCTCACCACGATATTAGTCTAAAGTGTCAATAAAATTGAATTTCCCGGGAAGATTCTAAAGCACAGCTATGCCTCTAGGACTCCAGCAGTATCTTTCCTCCTTACGTATGTAAGAAAGTTAGCTCACAGCGATATTAGTGGATAATGTAAATAAAATAGACTTTACCATCCAGATTCTATAGCATTGCAATGGCAATAGCACGCCAATAGAA
>NW_016987147.1:0-555 GCF_001483705.2 Eufriesea mexicana | reverse complement strand
TTTTGAATAGACCTATTCTCTGGCAAGTAGATGGCTGTACCTGCCATTGGATTGAAGGCGTCATTCGTTCTATTCAGCAAGCTATTGCAGGCTATAGACTTTGAAAAGACGTATTTTCTGGCAAGTAGAAGTGTGTAGTTGCCATTGGATTCAAGGCGATGGGCGACCTATTCAATAGGAAATAACAGATTGTAGATTTTGAATAGTAATATTCTATGGCAAGTAGATGGCTGTAGTTGCCATTGGATTGAAGGCGTTAGGCGACCTATTCTCCAAGCTATAACAGATTATAGACTTTGAATATTCTCTGGCAAGTAGATGGCTGTACTTGCCATTGGATTGAAGACGTTAGGCCATCTGTTCACCATGCTATAACTGGATATAGACTTTGAATAGACCTATTTTCTGGCAAGTAGAAGTGTGTACTTGCCATTGCATTGAAGGCTATCTGCTAACTATTCAATAAGCAATAACAGATTGCAGATTTTGAACAGACCAATTCTCTGGCTAGTAGATGGCTGTACTTGCCATTGGTTGAAGACGTTAGGCGACCTA
>NW_016987146.1:0-254 GCF_001483705.2 Eufriesea mexicana | reverse complement strand
GGAGGTCACAAAAAGTGGTCCCGGCATGACAGGAAGGATTAGCTTATGCTTGGTTACGTCCCGTTTGGTCAGGGTAGGATCGGAGAGCTTCGACTTTTGCTACGTTCTCTGATATACGGTTGATGTCTGATCTCCTCTGTGCACCAATGTGTTCCTCCTCGCCCTGAGGTGGCCAGCATCAGAGGCCTCGACGCGTTATTTGCAGACACGTTACGTATGCTTATGTTAAGTTTGGTTATGTTAGGATACGATAG
>NW_016987145.1:0-637 GCF_001483705.2 Eufriesea mexicana | reverse complement strand
TTGACATTCTCGACTTATATCGCGGAGAGTTAACTTTCTTGCATAAATAAGGAGGTAAGATTCAATTGGCGCGCTATAGGCATTGCAAAGCTATAGAATACTGCTGGAAAATTCAATTTTATAGACATTTTCGACGAATATCGTGGTGAGCTAACTTTATTGCATAAGTAAGGAGGAAAGAATCGATTGGCGTGGAATAGCCGTCGCAGTGCTATAGAATCTGGCTGGAAATATTAATTTTATTGACATTTTCGACTTATATTGTGGTGGGTTATCTTGCTTGCATAACTAAGGAGGAACGATTCTATTTGCGTGCTATAGGTATTGCATGCTATAGAATCCTCCTAGAAAATAAGATTTTATTGACATTTTCGACTAATATCGTCGTGAGCTAACTTTCGAGCATATTGCATAAATAAGGGGGAAAGATTCTATTGGTGTGCTATAGCCATTGCAATGCTCTGGAATCTGGTTGGAAAATTCAAATTTATTGACATTTTCGACTAATATCGTGCTGAGCTAACATTCTTTCATATAGAAGGAGGAAAGATTCAATTCACATGCTATAGCCGTCGCAATGCTGTAGAATCTGGAAGGAAAATTCAATTTTATTGACATTTTCAACTAATATCGTGGT
>NW_016987144.1:0-583 GCF_001483705.2 Eufriesea mexicana | reverse complement strand
GCGGAGGACCGCAATAGTGTTCTCGGCACGTTAGCCTGTGGTATGTTATGTTTGGCTAGGGTATGTTAGCCTTTGCCATGTCACGACATCTTATTCCTTTCCGATTTACACTGCCATTATATTGGCTTCTGCTGCCTACTCTCCTCTAATATGTACTGCTTTCTTGGCGATGGGGTGGCCAGCAGCTTGGTCTAGGCACGTTAGGTTCGATTTGGTTGCGTTTGGTTATGTCACGTTTGGTTTGGTTAGAGCAGGATGACTTAGACTACTTTGCCGTACACAGCTATTCGGTGGATTTCTGCGCTCTACATTGTTCTACTATACTCTGCTCGTCTCTGAGGTGACCAACAATAGTGGCAGCGGGCACCATAGGTTGTAGCAGGATACGTTTGGTTATGCTAGGTTTGGCTAGGTTTGGTCATGATTGCTTTGACTTTTGCGCTATAATCTGCTGCTCGTTGGATTTCTGCTTTCCGATGTGTTCCAATGTGATCTGCTTGCCTCAGAGGAGGTCAGCAACTGCGGCCGCGGCTCGTCAGTTTGTGTTGTGTCATGTTTGGTTTGGTTAGGGATGGTTAGATAT
>NW_016987143.1:0-276 GCF_001483705.2 Eufriesea mexicana | reverse complement strand
GTTTATTCAGGCCGCGTTTGGTTAGGTTACATTTGTTTGAGTTAGGTTTGGATATCTTTGACACCTGTGCTCAACTCTGCTGTCCTATGGACCCCTGCAATCTACTGCGCTCTACCTCATTCTGCTTGTCTCTGAGTGCGCCAGCAGCAGTGGTGGCGGCACGATAATTCGGGGTACATAACGTTTGGTTATCATACGTTTGGCTAGGTCAAAACAGGTTAGGTTTGACTTTTGTGCTATTAATTGCTCTTCGGTGGATAACAGCGCTCTTCATTG
>NW_016987142.1:0-560 GCF_001483705.2 Eufriesea mexicana | reverse complement strand
AGACTCCGCGGGACGCGGCTTGCACTAACGATTCCCAATGCCCTCGAAAACCGACTCCCTATCCTCGACCAGGGCACTGCCTAATCGTCCCTTTATTCCAGCCTTTATTCCCTGCCTAATCGATTCATGCCGAAATGTCTGTTTCCGCTCGCGTTTCCTTCGAAATCATGCGAATCGGTCCACGCTCGAATTCTCAATGTGCCCCAACCGTTCCTTGGCTTTTCCACCGCGCAGGTTGGACCTGGATAGGCTGCGATGCCAGTTCTTGTTTCGTTTCGGGGTGAAACGAGGTAAGATTCCGATTTGGGTTCGCTCTTATCGACGAGATATGGAGGAAGCGAGGAGAGGAGGTTAGGTTGGACATAGAGTTAGGGTTAGGGGTAGACTTGGGGATAGTTTGGGGTGTTTGCGAAGGAATAGGGGTCTAGGGGAGTCGGGATGCACGGTATGGGAAGAAGTGATAGTAGATGAGAAGCTGGAATGCGAATATTTTTTCCTTTTTGTGGGAAAATGTGTTAAAACTGTCGAAATTGTACGGGGAGAAGGTGACATACGTGGGT
>NW_016987141.1:0-832 GCF_001483705.2 Eufriesea mexicana | reverse complement strand
GCTAAGCCATCCAAACGTAGTTAACTCAACATAGCGTGAGGTGACCGATATTGCTGGCCTCCCCAGAGCCAAGCAGAACACATTCGGGTACACAGAAGGCAGAGATCCACAGAATAGCTGTGTATAGCGCAAAAGTCATGGCTACCTTATGATAACCTAAGCAAACGTAACGTAAACATGCGTAACCTGTCCGAACCTAACGCGCCGAGACCACTATAGCTGCCCTCGGCAAGGGAAAGTAGAAAATACTAGGGCAAAGATGAAAGCAGAAGTCGACCGTATAGCAGTGCATAGCACAAGAGTAAAAGGTACCCTTGCCAAACTTGACCCACCCTAACCTCTACAAACGTAGAGAAGCTCAACTTAGCGTGACGAGACCAATATTGCTGGCCTCCCCAAAGCCGAGCAGGTATGTTAGAGCACAGCAGAAGGGAGGAATCCACCGAATAGCAGTGTATAGCGCAAAAGCCAGGGCTATCTTGTCCTAACCAAACCACACGTCACATAAACATACGTAACGTATCTGAACCTAACGCGACGAGACTAGTATTGCCGGCCAGACTAGAGCTAAGCAGAATATATCAGAGCGCAATAGAGCTCAGAAATCCACCGCAATGCACTGTACAGCACAAAAGTGATAGATACACTAACCTATCTTGTCCTAACCTACTCCATCCAAACGTAGTGTAAATCAACATAGCGTGTCGTGACCAATACTTCTTGCCACCCAGAGCCAGGCAGAACATGTTAGAGCGCAGTAGAGGGCTGGAATCCTCTTAATAGTTGTTTCAGGCACAAAAGTCAAGGCTATCGTTTACTAACCTAGCCAAAC
>NW_016987140.1:9838-10079 GCF_001483705.2 Eufriesea mexicana | reverse complement strand
CAAATGTACCCTAACCAAACGATGCATAACACAGCGTAACGAGCCGCGACCACAGTTGCTGCCACTCCCGGAGCCAAGCTGAATATATTACAGCACAGTAGTGTGCAGAAATCCACCGAAAAGCATTTTATAGCACAAAAGTCGAAGCTATCCTCCCCAAACCTAGCCTAACCTAACCTGACCAAACGTAAACTACCTCAAACTTTCGTATCACAGCCACTGTTGCAGGCCTCCCAAGTGT
>NW_016987140.1:0-322 GCF_001483705.2 Eufriesea mexicana | reverse complement strand
GTGGAGCACAGTAGAGCGAAGATATCAACCGAATATCAGTGTATAGTGCGAAAGTGACAGTTGTCCTATCCTAACATGAACAACCATAACATAACCAGGCGCAACAGAATCCAAACTAACGTGACTAGAACACTGTAGTCGGCATCCCCTGCGCAAAGCTGAACATTCCTGAGCACAGTAGGGCGAAGAAGTGCACCGCATTGAAGTGTCTAGCATAAAAGTCTAAGATATCCTAACCTAACCTGACCTAACCTAACCGAACCGAACGTAACCTGACTCAACCTAACGTGACGAGACAACTATTACTGACTTCCCGCGAGTC
>NW_016987139.1:0-661 GCF_001483705.2 Eufriesea mexicana | reverse complement strand
AACATTGACTTTCGTGTTATAAGCTGTTGTTCGGTTGAATTCTGTGCTCCACTGTGCTCTACCTCACTCTGCTCGAATCTCGGGGGGCCAGCAGTAGTGGTCGCAGGAAGTCACCTTGTGTTACGTTGGGCTCGGCTATGCTTCAATTTGTTAGGTTAAGAGAGGATGGGTTTCACTTTTTTGCCATAGACTGCTATTCGGTGGATTTCTGCGCTCTACTGTGCACTCATGTGCTTGACTCTGCTCTGGTGCGGTCAGCAACAATGGTCTCTGTACACGTTAGGCTGCGATAAGATGAGTTTGTTTATGTTACGGTTGGATAGGTTAGAATAGGATATATTTGACTTTTGTGCCATACACTGCGATTCTATGGAGTTCTGCGCTCTACAGTCATCTTATATGCTCCGGTTTGATCAGGGGGGACAGAAACAGTGTCCGCAGCAGGTTAACCCGGGTCAGGTTACGTTTGCTCGGGTCTGGTATGGACAGCTTCGACTTTTCAGCATACACTGCGATCCCACGGATTTCGACGCCCTTGCCTCCTCTAATATGCTCTGCTTGTCTATGGGCAGGCCAGCAGTAGTGGCCTCGGTACCTCATGCTATGTTATGTCACGTTTGGTTATATTACGCTTGGACAGGCTACGATAAGATTACGTTAC
>NW_016987138.1:0-309 GCF_001483705.2 Eufriesea mexicana | reverse complement strand
GTTGGTAAACCCGTTCGGTCGTGATATGGATTCTATTTGCTATTCTGGAATGGCGAAATACGGATCCGTTTCAACTCGAGATAATAACAATTGACGTAACAGTACAGAGATCAGCCATCATCAGGGTACCCTTGCCGTTTGAACCAACTGTCCAGTGACGATTTACGACTCCACTGTGTCTCTATAGTAAACTATGTATACAACAGCTATACCGAGAGATATTTGCAAATCACTGCACGGTAGTTGGTACATCCAGAAACAGATCACTGTAACAATTGAATTATTCTCTTCAGTGATGAATTAGATCCT
>NW_016987137.1:0-663 GCF_001483705.2 Eufriesea mexicana | reverse complement strand
CTTTCGTCCTATACACTGCTGTTCGGAGGATTCCTGCGCTCGACTGTGCTCTACTAGGTTCTGCTTGGCCCTGGGCAAGCCAGCAATAGTGGCAGCGGCACGTTATGTTGTGTTATGCTACGTTGGATTAGCATATGTTGGGTAATGTTTGGTTAGGATTGCTTCGACTTTCGTGCTATAAACTATTCATCGGCGGATTCCTGTGATATACTGTGCTCTACTGTATTCTGCTTGGCTCTGGGCAGGCCATCAGTAGTGGTCGCGGCACGTTTGGTTTAGTTACGTTACGTTGTGTTATGTGAAGATTGGCTTGGTTACCGGAGGATGTATTTGACTTTAGTGCTATAGTTTGGTATCAGGTGTATTTCAGCGCCCTACAGTGTTCTAATATCTTCAGCTTGGGTCTGGAAACGCCAGCAATATTGGCCTCGGCACGTTATGTTTGGTCAGGTTACTTTCGGTTTGGCAGGGTTAGGCTAAGTATGGCTAGGGTGGCTTTTACCTCTGTGCTGCACACTACTTTACGGTGGATTTCTGCGCTGTGCTGTTCTTTAGTATGCCCTGCGCGGCTCTGGGGAGGTAAGCAATAGCGGTTTCGGTACGTTAGGTTTAGCCTTGCTATGTTTGGTTATATTATGTTGGTTTGGATTAGGTCTGGCTAGC
>NW_016987136.1:0-587 GCF_001483705.2 Eufriesea mexicana | reverse complement strand
GCGTTCTGCTCGGCCATGTGGAGGCCATCAATAGTGGTCGCGTCACGTTAGGTTGTGTTATGTAATGTTTGGTTATGTTACGGATGGTCAGATGAGGAGAGGATCGCTTCGACTTTAGCGCTATAGTATGCTATGCTATTATGTGGATCTCTGCAGCCTACAGTGCTCTAATGTTTTCCGCTTAGCTCTGGACAGGCCAGCAATTGTGATCTCGGCACGTAGTTTTGAGCCGTGTTACGCTCGGTTATGTTGAGTTGGGCTAAGTTTGGATAGGATAGCTTTAACTTTGGTGCTGTACACTGTTAATCGGTGGATTTCTGCGCTCCACTGTGCTGTATTAGGACGCGCATGGCTCTGGGGATGGCAGCAATAGCGTTCTCGGCAAGTTAGCCTGAGTTATGCTACGTTTGGCTATGTTCTGTTGTGCCAGGTTTGGTTTGGGAGGCTCTAACTTTTCTGCTATACACTGCGAAACTATGGGTTTCTGTGTTCTACTCTCCAATAATGTGTTCTGCTTGGCTCTAGAGATGCCAGCAATAGGGTTCGCGGCACGTTAGGTTGAGTTACGCTACGTTTGGATATGTTAC
>NW_016987135.1:0-886 GCF_001483705.2 Eufriesea mexicana | reverse complement strand
GGGGGGGGGCAGCAATGGTGGTCTCGTCAAGGTAGCTTGATTTATGTTACGTTTGGATATGTTACGTTTGGATAGGGTAGGATTTGTTACTTTGTCCTTCGCTACATTTGCAGTTGTTCGGTTGGTTTCTACGCTCTACTGTGCTCTAATATGCTCTGATTGGCTCTAGAGGGGGCAGCAATGTGGGTCCCGTCAGGTTACGTTGAGCTACACTATGTTCGGATAGGTTAGGTTCGGACAAGTTGGGCCAGGTTGTGTTTGACTTCTGCGCTATAGAATGGAATGCGGTGGATTTCTGCGTTCTGCTGTGCTCTGACATATTCTGCTTGGCTCTCGAGTAGCCAGAAGTAGTGGTCCCGGCACTTTGGTTAGGGCTAAGCTACGTTCGGTTATGTTACGTTTAGTGATGGTATGAGAGGATAGTTCAGACTTTTGTTCTACAAACTGGTAAACGCGGATTTCTGCGCTCCCCTATGTGCTAATATCTTCTGCTTGGATATGGTGCATGCCAGCAATAGCAGCCTCGGCTCTTTAGGTTGAGCTATGTCACGTGTGGTTAGTAGAGGTTAGCTAAAATTCGGTAAGGGTAGCTCAACTTACGCGGTGTACGCTTTTGTGCGGTGGATTTTAGCGATTTACTGTGCTCCAGTATATTCGTGTCTCTGGGGAAGCCAGCAATAGTGATCTCGGAACGCTAGGTTGAGTTAGGTTACGCTAGGCTTGGCTAGGCTATGATACGTTTGGTCAGGTCGGCGATGACTTTTGTGATATACTCGGCATCGCAGTTAATTTTTTGCACTGCATTGCACTACTAGCATCTGCCTGAATCTGGGGGGGGGGCAGCAATGGCGGACGTGGTACGTTTGGTTTTGATATGTTACGTTTC
>NW_016987134.1:277-506 GCF_001483705.2 Eufriesea mexicana | reverse complement strand
ATCGTCCCTCCCTATTTATGCAAGAGAGTTACCTCACCACGATATTAGTCGAAAATGTCAATATAACTGTGTTTTCCATCCAGATACTATGGAAATGCAATGGCTATAGCATGCCAATAACATGTGCCCTCCTTGTTTATGCAAGAAAGACAGCTCACCACGATATTAGTGGAAACTGTCAATAAAATTGAACTTTCCAGCCAGATTCTATAGCATTGCAAAGGATATA
>NW_016987134.1:0-215 GCF_001483705.2 Eufriesea mexicana | reverse complement strand
TAGCTCACCACGATATTAGTCGAAAATGTCAATAAAATTGAATTTTCCAGCCAGATTCTACATCATTGCAGTGGCTATAGCGCGCCAAAAGGATGTTTCCTCCTTACCAATGCATGGAAGTTAGCTCACCACGATATCAGTCGAAAATGTCGATAAAATTGAACTTCCCAGCCAGATTCTATAGCATTGCAAAGGATATAGCACGCCACTGGAAT
>NW_016987133.1:0-582 GCF_001483705.2 Eufriesea mexicana | reverse complement strand
TGTTAGGATATCTTCAACTTTTGTGCTATTCACTGCAATGCGGAGGATTTCAGCAAACTACTGCGCTCTACGATGCTCTACTTGTCTCAGTGGGGATCAGCAATAACTGTCTCGCCATGTTTGGTTGAGTTATGTTACGCTTGGATGTGTTACGTTTGGCTGGATTAGTAATGACCACTTTGACTCTTGTGCCTTACACTGCTATTCCATGGATCTCTGTAATCCGCTGTGCTCTGCTACATACTGCTTTTCTCCGTTGAGGCTAGGAGCCGTGGTCGCTGCATGTTACGTTGAGATACTCTACGTTCCGTTTGTCAGGTTATGCTAGGGTATCTACCGCTTTTGCGCCATTCACTGCATTCCGGTGAACATCTGCGATATACTGTGCTCTGGAAAATTCCGCTTGTCTCTGTGGAGGCCAGCAATAGCGGTCCTGTTGTGTTAGGTTGCGTTAGGATCCGTCTGGTTATGTTACATTTGGCTAGGTTAGGTTATGCTACTTCGACATTTATGGTATAAACTGCTATTCGGTGGGTGTCCGAGCTCTAATGTGCTCTAATATGCTCTGCTTGGCACCGGGGT
>NW_016987132.1:0-629 GCF_001483705.2 Eufriesea mexicana | reverse complement strand
ATTGGATTGGTTTTGATGGGATAGCTCAGAATTTTGTTCTATACACGTGCTTCGACAATCTTTTCTGGCATCACCAGGGCCGCGCAGAGGGTATCAGATCAATGTAGAGCGCAGGAATCCCTGGAATACCGTGTACAGCACAAAAATCATAATCAAAGCTACTATTTCCTAACATAACCAAACGAAACGTAGCCAAACGTAACATACATCAACCTAGAGTACCGAAACCAATGTTGTTACTATCACCTGGTGCAAGCAGAGCGCATTACTGGGGGGCAGGGCGCAGAAATTCATAGAATCGCACTGCATTGCTCAAAATTCAAAGCTACCCCATCCTAAGCTAGCCAAACGAAACATGGGCGAACGTGACCTAACACAACCTAACGTGCAGAGACTACTATCCCTGGCCACACCAGAGTCAAGAAGAATATACTTGAGCACAGTGGAGCGCAGAGATCCACCGCCATTCAGTGTATAGCACATAAGTCAAGCATATCATTATCTGACCTTACCTAACCTAACCTAGCCACACGTTCCCTAATACAACATAATGTGCCGAGGCCACCATTGCTGGTATCCCCAGACCACGCACAGCATACTAGAGCACAGTAGAGCGCAGAAATCCAAAG
>NW_016987131.1:0-840 GCF_001483705.2 Eufriesea mexicana | reverse complement strand
CCTTACGTGCCCAAAGCACTACTGCTGGCATCCCCAGCTCGAAACAGAGCATAGTGGAGTACATCAGATCGCAGAAATCCACCGAACAGCAGCGCATAGCGCAAAAGTCAAATGTCCCCGGTCCTAGCATATCAAAACGTAGCATAAGCAGACGTAACGTAACCCCTACTGACGTTCCACGACCGCTATTGCTGGCCTCACGAGACCTAAGCAGAGTATAGCAGAGCAATGTAGACCGCTTATATCGTCCAAATAGCAGCGTATAGTAGCAAAGGTCAAAGCTATCCGAACCAAGCCTAACCAAACATAGCCTGACCAAACGTAACATAACAGAACCTAACGCGACGAGAGCACTATACCTGGCGTCCACGCAGACAGGCGGAGTGCGATAGCGCACAGGAAGGCGCAGACGTCCATAGAATGTTAAAAGTCAAAGCTATCGTAACCTAACACAGCGTACCCGAACATAACCCAACGTAATATAACTCAACCTAACGTGGGCCGACGACCATTGCTGGCCTCCCAAGAGCCAAGCAGGGAGCAGTAGAGCAACGTAGAGCGTAGAAATCCTCCGAATAGCGGTGTATAGCACACAAGTCAATGCTACCCTATTCTAACCTAGCCAATCGTATCATAAGCAGACGTAACGTAACAGAACCTGAAGTGCCTCGATCGCCGTTTCTGGCCTCACGAGAGCTAAACAGAGTATAGCAAAGCAGTGTAGGATTCTGTATCCGTCCGAATAACTGTGTATCGCAAAAAAGTGGTAGATATCCCAACCAAACCTGACCAAACATACCCTAATCTAACGTAACCAATCCAAACTTAACTAACCCAGCC
>NW_016987130.1:0-751 GCF_001483705.2 Eufriesea mexicana | reverse complement strand
TGCTGGCCTCCCCAAAGACAAGCAGAAGGTACTAGAGCACGCTATAGCGCAGAAGGCCACCAAGTAGCCCTGTTTAGCTCAAAAGTCAAAGACACCCTAACTCAACCTAACCCACTCTAACCTTCCTAACCAAGCGTATACTAAATAAACCTAGTATGCCAAGACCACTATTGCAGCCCTCCACAGAGTGCAGCTGGGTATAGTGGAGCCAAGTAGCGCGCAGAAAGCCACCAAACAGCAATGTACAGCACAAAAGTCAAAATCATCCTGACCTAACCAGTCATAACCTAACGTAACCAAACGTAGAATAAATGAACCTAGCTAGCCGAGACCACTATTGCTGTCTTCTCCATAGCCAAGCAGAACATACTAGAGCACAGTGGAGCGCAGAAATCCACCGAACAGCAGTTTACACCACGAGAGGTGAATAAACCCGAACCTAACACAAACTAACGTAACTTAACCAAACACATTCTAACTCGACCTAACCTGCTGCGACCATTACTGCTCGCCTGCCGATGGTCGAGAATAGTATGGTTGATAAATGTAGAGTGCAGAAATCCGCCGAAAATAAGGGTATAGCACAAAAGTCTAAGCTATCCTATCCCAACGCAACCGAACGTAACGTAACCGAACGCAGCCTATCGCAGCCTAACATGGAGAGAGCAATACTGACGATATCCCCGTGACAAAACAGAATATATTAGAGAACAGAAGAGCGAAGAGGTCCACCGAATAGCAGCGAATAGCA
>NW_016987129.1:0-571 GCF_001483705.2 Eufriesea mexicana | reverse complement strand
CCTCAACCCAACGTTCAACGACCGCTATTTCTGGCCTCCTCAGATTCAAGCAGATGCTAGTAGAGCAATGCAGACCAAAGGTATCGACCGGAAAGCAGTGTATAGCACAAAAGTGAAATCGATCGTACCTTAACCTAACCACACGTACCCTGACCAAGCCAAACGTAATACAACTGAAGCCAATGTACCGCTACCACTATCGCTGGCCTCGCGAGAACCGAGCGGAGCGTAGTAGAGCAAAGTAGAGGCGCAGAAACCAACCCAATAGCAGCGCATAAGACAAAAGTCGAAGCCGCCCTAACCAAACATAACGTAACACAATCAATCGGGCCACGACCGCTATTGCTGGTATGCCCAGAGTTGTGCATAGTATAGCAGAGCAATGAAGGGCACAGAAATCCAACGAATAGCAGTGTAAAGCGCAAAGGTGAAAGTTACCCTATACTTACCTAATCAACGTAACCAAATCGAACGTAACATAACTCTACCTAACGTGCCGAGAGCACTGTTGCCGGCATCCCCAGAGCCAAGCACAATATAGTAGAACGCAGTAGGGCGCAGAAAGCCACCA
>NW_016987128.1:0-497 GCF_001483705.2 Eufriesea mexicana | reverse complement strand
AGTAGAGTAGAGCGCAGAAAGCCAACAAATAGATTCGTATAGCACAAAAGTCAAAGATATCCTTACCTAACCTGACCTAATTTCACGTAGCCGAACGTAGAATGACTAACCTCACGAGCCGAGATTACCTCACGAGCCGAGACCCGTATTGCAGGCCTCCTCAGAGCCAAGCAGAACATATTTGAGAACAGTAGAGCGCAGAAATCTCCGTATAGCAATGTATAACGCATAAGACTGTGCAATCCTGACAAACCTCAACAAACCGTAATCTAACCAAACGTAACGTAACTTAAGCTATCGTGCCGCGACGGCTATTGCTGGCCTCCCCGGAGCCAATCAGAGCGTATTAGAGCACAGTCGAGCAGAGTATAGTAGAGCAATGTAGAGCGCCGATATCCACCTAATAGCAGTGTATAGCTCAAAAGTCAATGTTTCTCTATCCTAACCTAACGAAACTTAGCATAATCAAGCGCAACATAGTCCAACCTTCCGTGCCT
>NW_016987127.1:0-284 GCF_001483705.2 Eufriesea mexicana | reverse complement strand
CCCGAGAGTCACTCTGGAACTCGATGCATGGCGGGATTGACAGTGGCTGGAATGAGTGTCGGAAACGAGTCGTGACGATGACCCACGTGGCATGGAATTATCGAGTACACGGGAGTACGTCGCGTAGGCTTGTCGGTACTTCTGAGGAATCGCCGTTATCGCGAGAACATTTTCGTTTTATTTGGTAAACGAGAAGGAATGCAGAATGCATATACTTGCTCCAAGTTAGGTAGCTTACCTTAGTGCAGATGACGCTCACATTAGTCTTAACCTAGTAATCTACC
>NW_016987126.1:0-1485 GCF_001483705.2 Eufriesea mexicana | reverse complement strand
GAAAATACAGACTGAAACCAATCCAGTCCCTATTCTGCAGTAAATCTGAGTATCCGAAGTACTGTCCAGCGAAGTAGAGACTGTGTGACTCTACATATTTATAAAATAAATAAAATCAAATGCTCTCACGAGGACGCGTAATCTTTTCCGCTGAAAATAGGCGAAAACTTCCGCAAAGAGATATATAATTATTCCGCCATAAATTTGGAGAAAAGAAATTTGGTAGTTAACGGGTTAATCGGTTTATTCCAACGACGATGTTCAATTTAAATTCCAGATCGTTCGCGCGTGCTATACCCGATGCGAAATAAATCCTAGCTTCTTCCCCTTTTTTCCCTTCACCCGTTTATTTCTCGCTCTATTTCCTTCTTTTTTGTTTTTAATTACACTACGAAGCACGCGAAAAACGGTCGATT
The DNA here is from genome assembly GCF_001483705.2 of Eufriesea mexicana. Taxonomy (NCBI): domain Eukaryota; kingdom Metazoa; phylum Arthropoda; class Insecta; order Hymenoptera; family Apidae; genus Eufriesea; species Eufriesea mexicana. Next base: position 1,069 of record NW_016987126.1, on the reverse strand, counting down.
CTCATTCCGCGCGGCGCGAGAGCATAAATCGTTGCGTATTAAAAACGGGGTCGTTTCCGCGGAGGGTGGAACGCTGGAGACAGCATGTTGTCCGGAACGGTGACGGTGCACATAAGTTAACGAAGTTCGAAGTTGTAACCGAGCCAACTGTGCAGGCCGATTTCCCGAATAAATTCCGATTATTCTATCATTCTGTCGCGCGATAACTCTGTCATATAGGGAGAAAGAAAAGGAAAAAATAGAAAATAGGGTCAGAGGGTGAGACACGGGGGGTGGGCGATGCGGCCGAGGATGCGAGAGGGTGGAAAATTTAATTCGCTGGCAACTCGACGCTTTTAATAACCGTATTATTTTAGATTAAAGAACGACGGTAAATTTCCAGGATGTTGTACATCATTGGCCAACGGCTTGTAAATAAAACGGAGTCCACGTGGTTCAGAATACGAAATCCGTGATTATATCAACGATTGCTAATAGTAGTCTCCGGAATGATCGGAAATTATCGGGAATTATATCTCATAGAATTATATTCTTTGTAGCGTGGCGTAGGCTTGAATTGTAGATCCACGCTGATGAGGGAGCCTTTGATAATTCTTGCTACCCTTTTCTCAGTCTGTCGAGTCACTTACGAGACACTGAGCACTTAGGTTGTGTAATAAGGCGCAGTTTCTCTTGTATATACACTTTATTACACGTTTCGATGAGTTGCATGATTCGTGTGTGTGGTGTATCGTCTCCGCCTTTGCCGTTTTACGTCTTGTCTTCCGTCTTCCGTTTCTCCCAACTACCGTTTTCATGTCTTATGTCTTCGAGTTCTAGCTAACGTCTTGTGTCTTCGACTTCTCCAAACCGTTTTGTGTTTTCTGTATGACTTCTCCAAACTGTCTGATTCTACGTTTTTGACTTCCGACTGTCGTCTCGTCTTGTCTAGTCTTGGTTTGCGGTGATCGGTGGAAAGTGATTGTAGGAGGAGGAAAAAATAGAGTTTCTGATTGACAGAATCTTAGATTAGAAGAGGGAAACTGTCAACTGTATTAAACCATCGGGTTCTCCAACATTCATGAACCAG
>NW_016987125.1:0-567 GCF_001483705.2 Eufriesea mexicana | reverse complement strand
TACCGTGCTTTGACCACACTTGCTGTTCTCCCCAGGGCCAAATAGAATATAGTAGACCACAGTTGAACGCAGAAATTCGCAGCACTGTAGTGTAAAGCAAAAAAGTCAAGGGTATCCTAACTTCTAACCTAACCTAGCCGAACGAAACTTATCCCGAGCTGAAGTGCCTAGCCCACTATTGCTGACCTCCCCACCTCCAAGCAGAACATATTAGGGGAGAGTGTCGCGCAAAAGTTCATGTAATGGCAGTTTATAGCGCAAAAGTCAAGGATGTCCCGACCTAACACAAGCAAACCTACCCTAAGCAAACATAACATAACTAAACCTAACAGGCCTGGACCAACCTTGCTGGCCTCCACAGATCCCAGCAGAGCATAATGCAGGAGAGCAGAGAGCAGGAAATCTTAGTATCGCTGTGTATAGGAGAATAGTCGAAGCTATTCAAAATCTAACCAAGGCTTGCATAACGAAACCGAACGTAGCATATCACAAGCTGACGAGCCAATACCACTATAGCTGGCATCCCTAGCGCCAAGCAAAACATACTACAGCACGAAAGAGCGTAGA
>NW_016987124.1:0-1008 GCF_001483705.2 Eufriesea mexicana | reverse complement strand
ATACATCCATACATACATCAATGCACACATCCATACATTCAGCCATACATACATCCATACATAGATGTATACATAAACCCTTATATACATCCATACATACATCCATACATCCATAAATCCGTCCATTCGTACGTGCATCGTGCGAAACGTCCATCCACCCATACATCCATACTTCCGTAGATCTGTCCATCCATACCTCTATCCATCCATACAATCAGCCATCCATACAGCCATACATCCATACATCCATCCATCCATACACACATCCGTTCATACATCCATCCATCCACTCATCATCACATCCATACATACATCGATCCGTACATCCGTCCATCCATACATCCACCCACCAATCCATCCATCCACCTATACAACCATTCATGCATCAGCACATACATACATACACACACTCATACAGTCATTCTTACATACTTCCATACATAGGTCCATACATACACCCATACATACATCCATCAATACATTCATACATACACCTTCACATGCATCCATACATACGTCCATACTTCCGTACATCCGCCCATCCATACATCAATCCATCCATACATCCATCGATCCATACATATATTCATCCATACGTCCATCCATCCTTTCATCCATACATCCATACATCCATACATCCATAAATCCATACATTCGTACTTCCATCCCCCGATACATCCATACATATATACATCCATACATCCAGAAAATCCGTACATACGTCCATCTATGCCTAAACCCATCCACACTCGTCCATCCATCCACACAACCATCCATCCATACATACATACATCAATACATCCATACTTCCATACATCCATCCATCCATACATCCACCCATCCATACATGCATCGATCGATACATCCATCCATCCATACATCCATACATTCGTACATCCATACATCCGTGCATTCCCACATCCATACATACGTTAGTCCATCCAATCGAACGTCCGTCATTCGATTCATCCATCCATCCATACATCCATACATACATCAATCCATACA
>NW_016987123.1:0-239 GCF_001483705.2 Eufriesea mexicana | reverse complement strand
AGTTTGTTTACATTTTCGACTAATATCGTGGTGAGCTAACTTTTTTGCATAAATAAGGAGGAAGTATACTATTGGCGTGCTATAGCCATTGCAATGCTATAGAATCTGGCTGGAAAGTTCAATTATATTGACATTTTCGACTAATGTCGTAGTGAGCTATCTTCCTTTCATATATAAGGAGGAAAGAATCTATTGGCGTGCTATGGCCATTGCAAAGCTATAGAATACGGCTGGAAAAT
>NW_016987122.1:0-482 GCF_001483705.2 Eufriesea mexicana | reverse complement strand
TAATTCAAAATTTGCAGAAATTATCAGAAAGTACTCTAGTAGAAAAATTAAATAAAAGTATTCAATTTTTTGGGCCTCTTAACATTATGGGATTAGGTGGGTTGAAAATTGTCTCATCTTTTGCTTAGCTTCTCATACTTAGCTTCTGATAGGGTATATTTTAACCTACCCCTCAAGGTTACTCATAGTTACACAGTTTAACCATTTTGCACTAAAATGGCGAGTCTAATTCGTCACATGTCCTTCACGTCAAATCTCACGATTGTAAACTACACTAATCACGCGACCATAATTATATTTCAACGTTTCAACGTGGACAAAATTCGAAGAATTTCTAAAATTTTTATGTAACTATATTTTTGATAGGATAACTATACAATGGTTAACCAAAATTAAATACTACTTCAATGCATACTTTTTCATAATTAAATCGCAGTGCAAGGGGTTGTATCTATAATATTTCATTAAAAATTTTTCATTCA
>NW_016987121.1:0-528 GCF_001483705.2 Eufriesea mexicana | reverse complement strand
ACAAGGATGGAGTAATCTATGTACACCAAAGGATATATATATAACAGATATTAGAAGCACATACAGGTGCAAAAGGTTCAGAAATACCAATGGAAGTAGGACATTGGATAATAGAAGAGACAAGACAGTTACAAGACACCACGAAATACCGAAGTCTAATTGGTAGTTTATTGTACGCAGCAGCTTGTACTCGACCATACATAATCGCAAGTGTGACCATATTGAGTCAAAAATTAAAGGCACCAACGGAGAACGATTTAATCGAGGCTAAGAGAACAACACGACATTTAAAAAGTACAATGGATTATAAATTAAGGTTAGAGTATAACAAAAAGGAGCAGTTAATAGGATATGTCGACGAGGATATGGCCGAATGCAGAATGACTCGGAAATTAAATACTGGATATATATTTAATTACAATAGATGCACTATAAGTAGGGCGTGCAGAAAGCAAACGTGCGCGACCTTATCATCAACTGAAGCAGAATATATCGCCCTCAGCGATGACTGTCAAAAAGCACTTTGGC
>NW_016987120.1:577-2225 GCF_001483705.2 Eufriesea mexicana | reverse complement strand
CAAGTCAGGTCAGGTCAGGTCAGGTCAGGGCAGGCCATGTCGGGCCATGTCTGGCACGGCCAAGTCTGGCCAGGCAAGGTCGGGACAGGTGAGGTCATGTCAGTTCGGGCCAGGTCAGGGCAGGTCAGTTGAGATTAGTCCGGTCAGGTCAGGTCATGTCAGGTCAGGTCAGGTCAGGTAAGGTCAGTTTAGGTCAGGTCATGTCACGTCAGGTCCGGCCAGGTCAGGTCAGGTCAGGGCAGGCCATGTCGGGCCATGTCTGGCACGGCCAAGTCAGGCCAGGCAAGGTCGGGACAGGTGAGGTCATGTCAGTTCGGGCCAGGTCAGGGCAGGTCAGTTGAGATTAGTCCGGTCAGGTCAGGTCAGGGCAGGCCATGTCGGGCCATGTCTGGCACGGCCAAGTCAGGCCAGGCAAGGTCGGGACAGGTGAGGTCATGTCAGTTCGGGCCAGGTCAGGGCAGGTCAGTTGAGATTAGTCCGGTCAGGTCAGGTCAGGGCAGGCCATGTCGGGCCATGTCTGGCACGGCCAAGTCAGGCCAGGCAAGGTCGGGACAGGTGAGGTCATGTCAGTTCGGGCCAGGTCAGGGCAGGTCAGTTGAGATTAGTCCGGTCAGGTCAGGTCAGGGCAGGCCATGTCGGGCCATGTCTGGCACGGCCAAGTCAGGCCAGGCAAGGTCGGGACAGGTGAGGTCATGTCAGTTCGGGCCAGGTCAGGGCAGGTCAGTTGAGATTAGTCCGGTCAGGTCAGGTCAGGGCAGGCCATGTCGGGCCATGTCTGGCACGGCCAAGTCAGGCCAGGCAAGGTCGGGACAGGTGAGGTCATGTCAGTTCGGGCCAGGTCAGGGCAGGTCAGTTGAGATTAGTCCGGTCAGGTCAGGTCAGGGCAGGCCATGTCGGGCCATGTCTGGCACGGCCAAGTCAGGCCAGGCAAGGTCGGGACAGGTGAGGTCATGTCAGTTCGGGCCAGGTCAGGGCAGGTCAGTTGAGATTAGTCCGGTCAGGTCAGGTCAGGGCAGGCCATGTCGGGCCATGTCTGGCACGGCCAAGTCAGGCCAGGCAAGGTCGGGACAGGTGAGGTCATGTCAGTTCGGGCCAGGTCAGGGCAGGTCAGTTGAGATTAGTCCGGTCAGGTCAGGTCAGGGCAGGCCATGTCGGGCCATGTCTGGCACGGCCAAGTCAGGCCAGGCAAGGTCGGGACAGGTGAGGTCATGTCAGTTCGGGCCAGGTCAGGGCAGGTCAGTTGAGATTAGTCCGGTCAGGTCAGGTCAGGGCAGGCCATGTCGGGCCATGTCTGGCACGGCCAAGTCAGGCCAGGCAAGGTCGGGACAGGTGAGGTCATGTCAGTTCGGGCCAGGTCAGGGCAGGTCAGTTGAGATTAGTCCGGTCAGGTCAGGTCAGGGCAGGCCATGTCGGGCCATGTCTGGCACGGCCAAGTCAGGCCAGGCAAGGTCGGGACAGGTGAGGTCATGTCAGTTCGGGCCAGGTCAGGGCAGGTCAGTTGAGATTAGTCCGGTCAGGTCAGGTCAGGTCAGGTCAGGCCAAGCAAGGTCGGGTCTGGTGATGTCAGGTCAGGTGATGTCAGGTGAGGTCCGGTCAGGCCAAGCAAGGTCGTGTCTGGTGAGGTCAGGTCAGGTCAGGTCAGGTCAGG
>NW_016987120.1:0-435 GCF_001483705.2 Eufriesea mexicana | reverse complement strand
AGTCAGGTCATGTCATATCAGGTCAGGTCAGGTCAGGTCAGGACAGCTCAGGGCAGGCCAGGAAAGGCCTGGCGAGGCCAGGTCGTGTCAGGTCAGGTCAGGTCATGTCAGGTCAGGTCAGGTCAGTCAGGTCAGTCAGGTCAGATCAGGTCAGTCAGGTCAGGTCAGGTGAGGTAAGGTCGGTTAAGTCAAGGACAGGTCATGTCAGGTCAGGCAATGTCAGGTCAGGTAAGGTCAGGTCAGGTAAGGTCAGTTCAGGTCAGTTCAGGTCAAGCCAGGTCTGGCCAGGTCAGGTCATGTCAGGTCTGGTCAGATCAGTTCGGCCAGGTACGGTCAGGTCACATTAGGTCAGGTCTCCTCTGGACAATTCAAATCAGTTCAGTTCAGGTCAGGAGAGGACAGGTCAGTTCAGGTCAGGTCAGGTCAGGACTGGTC
>NW_016987119.1:0-565 GCF_001483705.2 Eufriesea mexicana | reverse complement strand
GTACACTACTATTCGGAGGACTTCTACGCCCTACTGTGCCCTAGTATAACCTGAGTGGCTCTTTTGAGGCGAGGACCGTTGTTCTCGGCACGTTAGGGTAGGATAGTTTGTTGTGTTACGATTGGCTAGGTTTGGACAGGATCGCCATGACTTTTGAGCTGTGCACTGCTATTCGGTGTACTTCTGCGTACTGCATTGCTCTACTACGCACTGCTCGACTCTTTGGAAGCACGTAATGGTGGCGGTCGCACGTTAGGGTTGGTTCCGTTACGTTTGGTTGGGTTAGGTTACAATATGCTTGGCTAGTATATCTTTGACATTTGTGTTGTACCCTGCTATGCGGTGGATCAGTGCGAAATACATTGCTCTACTACACTCTGTTCGACTCTCGGGATCCCAGCAGTAGTGATCTCGTCACGTTAGTTTGAGTTAGGTTACGTAAGCTTATTTTTGGTTCGGTTATGTTAGGGTATAGTAGATGCGTCATTTGTGTTCCAAAAATCTATTCGGTGCATTCTTGCGCTCTACTGTGCGATAACATCTTCTGCTTGACTGTGGGGACGCT
>NW_016987118.1:0-3164 GCF_001483705.2 Eufriesea mexicana | reverse complement strand
CACCGCTGCCGTACTCCACAGAGCCAAGGAGAATGTAGTAGAGTACAGTAGATCACAGGAATACACCGAATAACAGTGCATGGCACGAAAGACAATGATGTCCTAATCAAACAGAACCTAACCTAACGTAACACAACGTAACCTAACTCAAACTGATGTTCCGCGACCGCTATTGCCCTCATCTCTGGCGTCGAGCGGGGTATAGTTGAGCATTGCATGGCTCAGAAAGCCACCGGATAGCGGTGTATGTTGGAAAATTCGAGGATACGCTAATCAAGCCTGACGCAACCTGACCTAACCGAACGTAGCATAAATGAACATAACGTGCCGCGATCACTCCTCCTGGCCTCCCCAGAGCCTAGCAGAATGTTGTAGAGCACAGTAGGGCACCGGAATCCATCGAATAACGGTGTATAGCGCGTAAGTCAGAGCTATCCCAACCAAACATGTCCCAACCTAACCTAACCAAACACAACTTAACCCAAAATACCGTGCCACGACCACTGTTGCTCGCCTCCCCACGGTCGGGTAGAATATAGTAGAGCAATGTAGAGCGCAGAAATCCAGCGAATCGCAGTTTCTAGTAAAATAGTCAAAGAATTCCTATCCGAGCCTTCCAAACCTATCCTAACGGGACGTAACCTTACTCGACCTTACGTGCCGAGAGCACTACACCTGACGTCCACAGTGACAAGCAGAGTGTGATAGCGCACAGAGGAGCGCAGAAGTACATTGAATGGCAGTGTGTAGCACAAATGTCAAAGCTATCACGTCCTTACTTAACGAAACGTCACCGAACCAAACGTAACCTAACGCAAACATACGTGCCGCCGCAACGACCGCTGGCGTCCCCAGAGCCAAGCAGAACATATTAGAGCAGAGAACAGCGCAGAAATCCACAGAATCGTAGTGTGTAACGGAAAAGTCGAAGCTAACCAACCCTAACCGAAGCCAACGTAACATAGCGAAACGTATCCTATCCCAACTTAAGTTGCCGAGACCACAATTACTGGCTTCCAGAGGGCCAAGCAGCATATACTAGTACGCAGTGGGGCTCAGAAGACCACCGCATTGCAGTGTACGCAACAGAAGTCAAAGATATCCTAACCTAACCCAGTCGAAACTAACCTAACCCAACGTAACTTAACTGAACCAAGCACACCGCGGCAACCATTTTCAGCATCTGCAGAGCAAAGCGGAGCACGCTTGATAAGAGTAGTGCGCCGAAATGCACCGAATAGCAGTGTACGTCAAAAAAGTCAGAGCTATCCTATCCTAACCCAACCCAACCTATCCTAACCAAACGTAATCTAACTCAACCTAACTTATCGCGACCAGTATTGCCGACCACCACAGAGTCAAGCAGAGCATATTAAAGGAGAGTAGAGCGTAGGCATCCACCGAATGGTAGCATACAGCAGGAAAGTCATAGCTGTCCTAACCTGTCCCGGACTAACCAAACCAAAACTAACGTGCGGAGACCACTATGTCTAGCCAGCTCAGACAAAAGAAAGCATACTAGAGCCGAGTAGAGCGCAGAAAACCTCCGGGAAGTAGTGTATAGTAGAAAAGTTAAAAATACCCTGTCCTAACCTAACCAAGCCGTAACGTGACCAAACGTAACATAGCTCATACTAACGTGCCGAGACCAATATTGCCGCCCTCCACAGAGCCGATCTGTATGTGCTAGAGCAAACTAAAGCGCAGAAGGCCACCGAACAGCAGCGTACAGCACAAAAGTCGGGGACACCTTAACTTAACCTGACGCAACTTAACACAAACAAACCTCTGCTAGCTAAACCTAAAGACAGCAGATCACAATTCCGATCCCAGCCAGAGCATTGCAGAGCACACTCGAGCACAGTACATGGGGGAATTCCACCGGGTAGCAATGTATATCACAAAAATCAAAGCTACCCTAACCAAACCTATCCTGTCCTATGCTAACCAAACGTAACCTAACACAACCTGTCGTCCCACGACCACTACTGCTGGCCCCCCAAGAGACAAGCAGAGGCCATTTGTGCAGTGCAGGGCGCAGAAAACCGCCGAATAGCAGTGTATAGTACAAGAGTCAAAGCTACCCGTCATGACCAAGCCAAACGTAACTTAACCAAACGTAACCCAACTCAACCAAACGTGCCGAGACCACTACTGCTGGCCTATCCAGAGCTAAGCAGATTGTACTAGAGCGCCCTAGGGTGCAGAAAGCCGCCAAATAGCAGCGTATAGCACAGAAGTCGAAGATATCCAGTCCTGACCGCACGAAGCGAAACGTAACCAAACGTAACATAAATAAAACCAACTTGCCACGACAACTACTGCTGGCCTCCAAAGTGTCGAGCAGAGAATAGTAGAGAGATGTAGAGCGCAGAAGTCCACCAAATAGCAGTGTAAAGCGCAAAGGTCAAAGCCACCCTAGCCAAACACAAGCTAACCTATCGTAACCAAACGTATTCCTACTCAACCCAACGTGTTGAGGCCACTATTGCTGGCCTTCCCAGAACCAGGCAGAGCGTACTAGATCCCAGTAGAACGCACCAGTACGCCGAATAGTAGTGTATAGCACAATAGTCAGATCCACCCTAGCCCAACGTATACAAACGTAGCAGAGCCGAACGTAACCTAACATAACCTAGCGTGCACAGGCCACTATTTCAGTCCTCCCCAGGGCGCGGCAGAATATAATGCAGCCCAGTAGAGCGCAGAAATCCGCTGCATAGCAGTGCAAAGCACAAATGCCGTAGATATCCTAACCCAACCTGACATTATCTAACCTAACCAAACGTAGCCTATCTGAGAATAACGTGCCGCAACCACCACCGCTGTTCCTCCCAGAGCCAATCTGAACGCATTAGAGCGCAGCAGATCGCAGAAATCCAACGGGTAACAGTGTTTGGCACAGCGGTCGGAGCAAACGCCTCCTGACATAACCAATCGTGACATAACCAAACGTATCATAAATCAACATATCGTACAGCGAACACTGCTGCTGCCCTTTCCAAAGGAAGGCAGAGTGTATAAGAGGAGTTTCGAGCCCAGGGGTCTACAGAATCGCATTGTATAGCGCGAAGTCAAGGCTATCCAGACGTAACCAAGGCTAACATGGCCTGCCCAAACGTAGCATAACTCAGCCTAGCGCTCCGAGACCACTATTACTGGCC
>NW_016987117.1:0-1063 GCF_001483705.2 Eufriesea mexicana | reverse complement strand
TGGACTGACAACGAGTGGATGAAAGTCAAGAGCCAGGTATTCTGAGAGTTCAGAGATACAGATGCAACCTGGTTTGACGTGTCTCCCAATGATAGACGATATTCAAATGAGACATTGGATGCAAACCGGACGGGATCAAAAGGGAATTCAATCGAACTGTAAGATTTAAGTCTTCTGAATCTCGTTCTGTGAAGATACATGAAACGTCTAGTTCGCTCCTCTCGAGATTCGAGATCTCTCATTGTATTAAAATGGCGGACAGATCCTTGACAGATTTATCGCTCGGCTCCATGCCGGTGTCACTTCCAGTATCCTTTCAATCTCCAAATCTCCGTGTCGCTATTTTCGCTTCTTGCTTCTCCTCGATAATCATAGTAACACGATTTATATAAGGAATACGGACAAATGGACGTATTAAAAAATTATTCCACGATGGACGTAATAATTCTGGCTTTAAATCGAAGCATGAATATGCAAAGAAATTATCTCTGCGATTATCGTGAATTTATTCCAGGAAATTTGTCGGGAATAATTGATCAAAGAGCTTCCCTTGTACGTCGTTCGGCTAAATTATTCTGGAAATTAATCTGCGAAAATGAAATCCACCAGCTCCAGTTACCGACGTCGCGAGTTCGTATTAATTATCAGGCGTAATTGTCAATTGACGCCATGACGGTTTCTAAGAGCAGTTGAGGGTTAGCTCAGAAAGGGTTAAGATAAATGACGGGATCTCCGAGGAGATGGATCAACGAACTCCGACGAGCCAGAAATTTATATTACTCTTTTAAAATAAATCGATAACGCTTCCAATGATCTATAGATCATTTCTCGTACGATTTTATATTTGCAATGTTTTCATACGAAGATTTAAAAAAAGTTCTAGAATCTTGCGTAATTCTTTTGACCTTCAGTCTCGACCTTTAACTTTAACCTTTTTATTTTTTATTCTCGTCGATACTGGAGAGACTATAGTTGCAGGGACGAATATAACTCACCCTGTTAAAACTCGTTGCAGTCGTTCGCCTCGATTGAATATTTTCTACACGGGTAACCTCCGATAAAC
>NW_016987116.1:0-746 GCF_001483705.2 Eufriesea mexicana | reverse complement strand
CTGCGCTCTACCGTGCTCTAGTATATTCTGCTTGGCGCTGTGGAGGCCAGCAATAGTGGTGTCAGCGCGTTTGGTTGGGAAATGTTACGTACGCTTATGTCACGTTCGGCTTCGTTAGTGCACGATAGCCTTCACTTTCGTGCAATAAACTGTTATTCGGAGGTTGTCCGCCTTCTACTGTGCTCTAACGAGCTCTGCTTGGCTCCGGGGATGCCAGTAGCTATGTTCGCAGCACGTTATTTTGAGTTATGCTGCGTTTGGTTGGGTTAGGATACGATAGCCTTGACTTTTGTGCTATACACAGATATCAGTGGATTTCTGCGCACTTCTCTGCTCTAGAACATTCTGCTTGTCCCTGTGGAGGCCAGCAATTATTCTCTCGTCACGTCATGATTAGTTACACTACTTTTCGATACGTTGGGGAAGGTCATGTTAGGTCAGGGTATGCATGACTTTTGTGGTATACACTGTAATGCTTGAGCACCACAGCGTTCTAATATTTTCTGTTTCGCACTGAGATGCCAGCAATGGTGGTCTCGGCGTGTTAGTTTGTGTTAGGCTACGGTTGCTGAAGGTACGTTTCGCTTCGTTAGGAGAGAATAGCCTAGACTTCTTTGCCATACACTGTTGTACGCTGGACTTCCGCCCCCACAGTAATCTTACATGCCCTGCTTGGCTCCGGACTGGCCAGAAATGATGGTCTCGGCACGTTAGTTTGAGATATGTTACGTTCCGTTAGGTTAGGT
>NW_016987115.1:0-526 GCF_001483705.2 Eufriesea mexicana | reverse complement strand
ATACGCTGCTGTTCGGTGGATTTCTGCGCTCTGCTGTGCTCTGATGTGATCAGCGTTGCTGTGTCGATGATGGCAATAGTGGTCTCGGCACGTTAGGCTGAGATAGGCTACGTTTTTTAAGGTTACGTTCGTTCGGGCTAGGTTTGTATACCATTGACTATCTTGGCACAGACCGTTATTCGGTGGGTTTCTGCGCTTTACTGTGCTGCACTATATTACGCACGATACTGGGGAGGCCAGCAATAGTGGTAGCAGCAAGTTAAGATGTGTTAGGTCTAGGTTGGGTATGTTACGATTGGTTAGCTTAGGAGAGGGTAGCTTTGACCTTTGTGCTATACACTGCTATTCGGTTACATTGGACGCTCCGCCGTGATCTGGTGTGTTCAACCTGAAGCAGGAAAAGACAGCAAGTGTGGCCTTGGCACGCTACGCTTGGATAGGCAGCGTTTGGTTTTCTTAGGTCAGGTCAAGTCAGGAAAGTATATCATTGACCTTTGCGTTCTACACCGAAATGCCGCAAATGTCT
>NW_016987114.1:0-826 GCF_001483705.2 Eufriesea mexicana | reverse complement strand
AAGTCGAAGTTATCCTATCCTAACCTAACCAATCTTAACAGAACCGAAGGTAACCTAATGCTATCTAACGTGCCTAGACCAATATTCCTGGCCTCCCCATCGCCAAGCAGAACATATCGGAGGAGAATGCAGCGCAGCAGTCAATGGAATGGCAGTGGATAGCAGAAAGGTCAAAGCTATCCAAATCTAACCCATGATAACGTAGCTTAACCAAACGAGCCGCGGCCACTATTTCTGGCCTCCGCAGAGCAAAGCAGGGCATATTAGATGACAGTGGAGAGGAAAAATCCACCGAATATCTATATATAGAGCAATATTCGTGGCTATCCTTTCCTAACCTAACCAGACGCGTCACTGCCAAACGCAAACGAAACTTACCTAACATGCCGCGACCAGTATTGCAGGCCTCCACATGGCCAAGCAGATTAGATTAGAGCACATTGGAGGGCAGGGATCCACCGAATAGCAGTGTATAGCACAACGGTCATAGCCGGCCTATCCTAACCTGGCTAAACGTGACACTTTCAAACGCAACCGAACACAACCTTTCGCCACCGCAGTTGCTAGCCTCGCCGGGGCCAAGCAGAAGATATTAGACTAGAGTAGAGAGCAGAAATCCATAGAACGTCGGCGTACAGCAGAAAAGTGGAGGATATCTGAACCAAACCCAAGCTAAAATAACTTGACCTGACGAAGCAATACTCATCATAACGTGCCACCGCCACTATTGCTGGCATCCCGAGAGTTGTGCAGAGTATAGTAAAGCAATGTAAATCGCAGATATCCACGGAATACCAGTGTATAGCGCAAAAGTCAAAGCTAATCT
>NW_016987113.1:0-1480 GCF_001483705.2 Eufriesea mexicana | reverse complement strand
CACAATTTCTGGCCATCCCGGAGCCTAGTTCAAAGGATTAGTGCGCTGCAGGGCGCAGGAATCCACCTAATAGCAGACTATAGCGCTATGGTCGAAGCTATCCTCTCCAAATCTAACCAACAGTAACGTAACAAAGCGTAACCTATCTCAGCGTAACGTGCAGCGACCACTATTGCTGGCCACCCCAGCGCCAAAAAGGACACAATAGTGGAGAGTAGGACGCAGAAATCCATAGAATCTCTGTGTATATCATAAAAGTCTCAGCTACCCTAACCTATCCGAAAACGACAGGTCATAAATAAACATAGCCTAGCTAAACCTAACGAGCCGAGAGCGCTGCTGTTGCCTTCCCCAGGGCCAAGCGAAGAACGTTAGTGGAGAGTAGAACACAGGAATCCATATAATCGCATTTTATATCTGAAAAATTGTATCTACCCATGCCTAGCCCAAACCAACAGAACATAAGCAAACATAGCCTGACTCAACTTAACATGCCGAGACCGCTATTGTGCCCTCCCCAGCGCCAAGCAGGCCATACTAGAGGACAGTAGAGCGCAGAAATCCACCCAGTAGCAGTGCACAGCGTAAAAGTTGAAGCTACACTGCAAAACTTTGCCTTACCCAACCTAACCGAACGTAACGTGACATAATGTAACGTGCAGAGGCCGCTATTCCGGGCCTTGCCAGAGCCAAGCTGAAGGCATTAGAGTACTCTGTGGCGCAGGAATCCACCTAACAGCAAGCCATAGCTCTAGCGTCAAAGCCATCCCATCCTAACTTAACCAATCGTAACATAACCAAACGCAACATAACTCTACCTAATATGCCGTGACCACTGCTACTGGCTACTCCAGAGCCAAGCGGAACACATTAGCGGAGAGTGGAACGCAGAAATCCGTATAATCGCTGTGTGTATCAAGAAATACTAAGGTATACAGACCTAACCCAAGCCAACAGAACATAGCCAAACGTAACGTAACTCAACCTATCGTGCCCATACCGCTATTGTCGCCCTCCCCAGAGCCGATCTGAACAAACTAGAGGACAGTAGATCGCAGATATCCACCGAGTGGCAGTGCACAGCACAAAAGGTAAATATATCCGGACCAAACATAGCCTGACCCAACCTAATCGAGCGTAACATGGCCCATCGTAGAGAGCCGAGACCACTGTTGCTGGCCTTCCCAGAGCCAAGTAGAATACATTTGTGGAGAGTAGGACACAGAAGTCCATGCTCTCGCAATGTATATCGGAAAAGTCAAAGGTGCCCAAACCTAAACCGAACCTACAGAACATAGACAAACATAGCCAAACACAACCTAACGTGCCGTTCCCGCTATTTCTGCCCTTCGCAGGGCCTAGCAGGGCATAATATAGCACAGTAGAGGGCAGAAGTTCGCCACATGGCAGAGTACAGAGCGAAAGTTGAATGTGCCCTAAAAAACATTAGCCTAACCCAGCCTATTCGAACGTAACCTGT
>NW_016987112.1:265-888 GCF_001483705.2 Eufriesea mexicana | reverse complement strand
TATATGGATGGATGGATGTATTGATGTACAGGTGTTTGGATGCATGAATGTATGGTTGTACGGTTGTATATATGTATGGATGTACGGATGGAGGGATGTATCGAATGATGGACGTACGAAATGGATGGATGTATTGATGTATGTATGGATGTATGAATGGATGGACGGTTTGGTGGATGGATGTATGGATGGAGAGATGTATGGATCGATGGACGTATGAATGGGATGTTGTGTGGATGCATGAATGTATGGAAGGGTGGACGTATGGATGGATGGAATGTGCGGATGGACGGAGGTCTGGATGTATGAATGTATGGATGGATGGACCTATGATTTGATGGATTTATGGATTAGTGTATGAATGGGTTTATGGATGGATAGATGGATGTACGTATGTTCGGATGTGTGTATAGATGTATGTGTGGATGGATGAATGTATGGATGTATGTATGTGCGAACGAACGAATGTATGGCTGTACGGATGTATGGATGTGTGGATCTATATTTGTAGGGATGTATGGATGGCTGGGTGTATGGGTGGATGGATGTATGGATGTATGGATGTATGTATGGATGTATGGAAGGATGTATGTATGGTTGTATGGATGTATGGATGGATGGAT
>NW_016987112.1:0-218 GCF_001483705.2 Eufriesea mexicana | reverse complement strand
ATGGATAGATGTATGGATCGATGCATGGATGGACGGATGGATGTATGGATGTATGGATGTATGGATGTATGGATGTATGGATGTATGTATGTATGGATGTACCAATGTATGTATGTACGAATGTATGTATGTACGGATGTGTGGATGTATGGATTTATGTATGTATGGATGTACCAATGTATGGATGTACGAATGTATGTATGTACGGATGTATGGAT
>NW_016987111.1:0-1090 GCF_001483705.2 Eufriesea mexicana | reverse complement strand
CGGTATAGACGTGCGTAGAGAGAAAGAGTTCAAAGAGAATAGAAAATTTCGAGTGAGAGATATAAACTGTGAGTGTTGGTTTTATATGCTTGAATGTGAATGAGGTTGAATAAGTGAAGCTCATTTGCGAGGATATAAATATAACATGTGCGAATGCAGTCTAGTATGAATGACATTTGAAAAAATGTTTAGAAGAATGTTTCAGAATGTCCAAGAACAACTATTGCTAAATATTTCATATTTGTTTAAATATATTTATATACATATATCCGTTTTGTGTAGTACTAGCAATAGTAGTAGTAGATTTTTATTTCAACCTCTTTGGTCTTGCAATAAATTCCGATTCATACATTTATATATAACGTATCTTAACCAGCATGTCTTACATTGTATTGCACCTTCTTACAAATGGACGTTAAAATCAACTGCCCGTTTTCTTTAGAATATAACCATTTATAGAACTATGCTCTGAGACATTTATACTGTCCTTTAATATGCTATCCTCGTATTGCACTCATTTAAATCTGCATATCAGTTCATTATCGATTCCCTCATATCATAATTGATGCAACAGGAGTCTGCAGCAGCTTCCCCGGCCCCCAAGCGGTGGGAACGGGGTTATGTGAGATTTTTACTCACTATAGCCCCCACCGTATCCATACTCGCCGGGCTGAGGAAGCACCGGGAATTCGGAACGAGCGCAACCGGTGCTCCCCCGCAGCATATACCAAGAGGGCGAAGGGGTTCCACGTCCTCGCGGGATATCACAGCCCGGCGCGTGGCCACTACGCGAGCACCACCCTTCTCCGAACCTGGTCGCTCTGACAGCCGAGCTCCCACTCGAACTGACAACGGTTGATCCGGGGGAAGAGAGAGGACGACCCTCGATCTACAGCCCGGATCTCAATAACCAGGGGTTTAAATCCCGGGAGGTCGATGGGCGAACATATGATGCGCTCGCAGCCACCGCCACCCCTCGCGGATCTGTTCCGTGGCCTCCATCTGCAGCCTTACTTGCTTTCTCCGAGGTCTCTCGCCCAGTACAATCTGTGAAACGATAACGCGCAGAGAGCATGAGATTGGATCCCAT
>NW_016987110.1:0-1376 GCF_001483705.2 Eufriesea mexicana | reverse complement strand
CCATACACCCATACATACATCCATACATACATCCATATATACATCCATACATTCGTAAATACAGACATCCATGCATGCATCAATGCATACATACATACAAACGTAAATACACGTAACCTTCCGGGCAGGTATCAATACATCGATACATACATCCGCTCGTACATCCATCCATCCATAGATATATCCATACATCCATCCGTCGATACATACATCCAAACATGCATCCGTAAATACACCCATACATACATCGATAAGTACATCCATACGTCATCCATACACCATTCATTCGGACATCCATATACACATCCATGCATACGTCCATACATACATCCCCACATACATACATAAATACATCCATTCACGCGTCCATACATCCATCCATCCATGCATACAGCCATACATACATCCATACATCCATCCATCCATACATACATCCCTACACACATCCACACAAACATCAATGCATCCATTCATACCTTCATTCATATATCCTTACATACATCGATACATACATCCGTACAATCATCCATACATACAACCATACTTTCATTCATACATACATACATCCATCCATCCGCACATCCATCCGTCCATACATCCACCCATCCATACATCCATCCATCATTACAACTATACATCCATACATGCATCCATACATACATCCATACATACATCCGTATATACATCCATACATTGATAAATACGCACATACATACTGACATCCATGCATTCATGCCTACAAACATTCATATATATACCCTGCCATACGGGTATCCATACATCCATACCTCATCCGTTCATACATACATCCATTCATACATCCATTCCAACATACATCCATACATCCAGCCATCCATCCATCCATTGGTCAATCATTCAATCCATGCATCCAACCATCCATCCACCCATCCATCCATGCGTCCGTCCATCCATACACCAACCGTTCCACACATCCTTTATTCCATACATACTCCCATCCATACGTTCATTCAACCATCCATACACCCATTCATCCATCCATACATGCATCCATACATACATCCATACATACATCCATCCATACGTCCATCCATCCATCTATGTGTCGAACCATCCATCCGTTCATCCATCCAAAAATCCATACATTCATCAGTACATACATCCATACATACACACGTACATCCATATATACATCCATACATTCATAAATACACACGTCCATGCATACATTAATACATACATACATACAAACATTAATACACATAACCTTCCGAACAGGTATCAATGCATCGATACATACATCCGTTCACACATCCAACCATCCATACATATAACCATACATCCATCCATCAATACATCTATACATTCATACATTGATAAATACGCACATGCATACA
>NW_016987109.1:0-603 GCF_001483705.2 Eufriesea mexicana | reverse complement strand
CTACGCGAATCAGTGGAGACATCCGATTCAAACAGCCTAATTCAAAAGATAGAAGCCAAAAAATAAATTGCGCAACACGATCTGAGAGCCACTGACACTTTCGGCACTATTTCTCGAGAACGCACGCACGAAACCGAAAAAAAATATCCAACCCTGTTAAGGAATAAATCACTCTACGCGAATCAGTGGAAAAATCCGATTCAAAAAGCCTAATTCAAAAGATAGAAGCCAAAAAATAAATTGCGTCGCACGATCTGACAGTCACTGACTCTTTCGGCACTATTTTCGAAAGCGCACTCTCGAAACCGAAAAAAAATATCCAATTCCGTTTAGGGAAAAATTACTCTACGCTGTTTCGAAAAAATCTAACCGAAAAGCGTAATTTCAGAAATATAGACGAATAAAGTATACTTTGTAGAACGATTTCACAGGTACTTGCTTTTCCGTTACTTCGTTTCATATATGCACCTTCAATCGTAATATAATTGCCCTACTGATTGAAGAACTGCCTATTCTATGCAGTAGTAACGAAATATTCTTATCCACAATTAAAATTTACAATGTAGAAGAGATAATACATAATTATGTTGCAACGGAACGTCA
>NW_016987108.1:0-763 GCF_001483705.2 Eufriesea mexicana | reverse complement strand
TAACTTTCTTCAATAATAAGGAGGAAAGATTATATTGGCGTGCAATAGCCATTGCAGTGCTATTGAATCTGCCTGGAATATTAAATTTTATTGACATTTTCGGCTTATATCTTGGTGAGCTTACTTTGTTGCATAAATAATTTGGATGGATTCTATTGGCGTGCTATAGCCATTGCAATCCTGTAGAGTCTGCCTCGAAAATTACATTTTATTGATAATTTCGACTAATACCGTAGTGTGTGAACCTTCTTGCATAAATAAGGAGGAAAGATTCTATATTCTATTGGCGTGCTACAGCCACTGCAATGCTATAGAATCCGTATGGAATGCACAATTTTATTCATATCTTCGACTAATATCGTGGTGAGCTAACTTTCATCGATAAATAATGAGGTAAGATTCTATTGGCGTGCTATGGCCGTTGCAATCCTATAGAAACTGGCTGGAAAATTAAATTTTGTTGACATTTTCCACTCATATCCGTATGAGCTAACTTTCATCGATAAATAAGGAGGTAAGATTCTGTTAGCGTGCTATCGCCATAGCACTGCTATAGAATCTGGGTGGAAAACTGACTTTTATTGACATTTTCGGCTAGTATCGAGGTGCCCTAACTTTCTTGCATAAATATGGAGGAAAGATACTATTGGCGCGCTGTGGGCGTCGCAATCCTATAGAAACTGGCTGGAAGATTAAATTCTATTGACATTTTCCACTAATATCCTGATGAGCTAACTTTCTTGCATAAATAAGGAGGAAGGAT
>NW_016987107.1:220-545 GCF_001483705.2 Eufriesea mexicana | reverse complement strand
CTAATAATTTATGCTTTGCTCCTGGGAGGCCAGCAATCGTGGTCGAGGCCCGCTAGTTTGAGCATCATTACGTTCGGGTAAGTTATGCGACCTTTGGTTTGGTTTGGTCAACTTTGACTTATGCGGTACTCACTGCCATTCGATGGACCTCTGGGCTGTAATGTGCTCTATCTTTCTATTCTTTCCGCTTGGGACGCCAGCAATAGTGTTTGCCGCACCTTTGATTGAGTTACTTTACGTTTGGTTAGGCTATGCTTGGCTAGTGTTGGTTGGGATAGCTTTGACGTTTGTGCTATACGCTGCTATTCGATGGATTTCTGCAATC
>NW_016987107.1:0-202 GCF_001483705.2 Eufriesea mexicana | reverse complement strand
CTGCATGGCTATGGAGAGGCCAGCAATAGTGGTCTCGGCACGTCATGATGAGGTACGTTACGTTCGGATAGGCTAAGTTACGTTGGGTTGGGTTAGGATTGCTGTGTCTTTTGTGCTGCGCAAAGCTTTTCTAGGGATTCCTACGCTGTACGGAGCTCCATCATATTCAGCAGGTCTCTGTGGATGTCAGCAATAGATGACG
>NW_016987106.1:0-713 GCF_001483705.2 Eufriesea mexicana | reverse complement strand
TGTTCGGTGGATTTCAGATGTCTACATTGCTCTACTATACTCTGCTCGACTCTCAGGGCCAGCGATAGTTGTCGTGGAACGTAGGTTGTGTTATGTTACGTTTCGTGAGGTAAGGTTCGCCTATGCTTGGTTGGGGTAGCTCAGACTTTCGTGCTATACACGGCTATTCGGTGGATTCCTGCCCTCAACCGTGTTCTATTATGTTCTGCCCGGCTCTGGGTAGGCCGGCAATAGAGGTCTCGGCTTATTAGGTTTAGATATACTACGTTTGGTTAGGCTAGGACAGGATAGTTTCGACTTTTATGCCATACACCGCTATTCGGTGGATCTATGCGACCTTCATTGCCGTAATATGTTTTTCTTGGCTCTGGCGAGGCTGGCAATAGTTTTCCAGGCTCGTCACGTATAGTTAGGCTGCTTTCTGTTAGGTTAGCTTATAGGTTAGGCTAGGATATCATTGAATTTTGTGCTATATTCTGCAATACGGTGTATTACTGCGCCCTTCTCTCCTCCGTTATGGTCTGCTTGGCCATGGGGAGGCCAGCAATAGTGGTCTAGGCACGTTAGGATGGAACACGTTACGTTTGGTTATGTTACGCTTGGTTATGTTACGCTTGGTTAGGTTGGGCTCGGATATCATTGACTTTGACGCTACAAGCTGCAATGCGGTGAATTAGTGCGCTCTACTTTGCTCTAATATGCACTGCTTGAGC
>NW_016987105.1:0-687 GCF_001483705.2 Eufriesea mexicana | reverse complement strand
GCACAGTAGAGAGCAAAATTCCGCTGAACAGCAGTGCACAGCACAAAAGTTGAAGCTATCCTAACCAAACATACCCTAAACCAGCCTAACACAACATAATACCTGACCAAACGTATTGTGCCGAGACCGCCATTGCTGGCTCATTGCTGGCCTTACCAGAGCAAAGCTGAAAATATTAGAGCACTGCAGGACACATGAATCCACCCAATAGCAGACTATGGCACTAAAGTCGAAGCTATTCTCTCCTAACCAAACCAAACGTAACATAACCAAACGTAACCTAACTCGGCCTATCGTGCCGCAACCACTATTACTGGCCTCGCCAGAGTTGAGCAGAACACATTCGTGAAGAGCAGGACGCAGAAATCTGCAGAATCGCAATGTATATCTGAAAAGTCAATGCTGCCCAAACCTAACCAAATCCAACCGGGCATAATCAAACACGGCCTAACTCTCCATAAACTCCCGAAATCGCAATTGCTGCCCTTCCCAGAGCCAAGTAGGGCATATTAGAGCAATGTATAGCGCAGGAATCCACCGTACTGCGGTACATAGCACAAAAGTCAAAGCTGCCCATCCTAATCTGTCCAATCGTGACATAACCTGACGTAGCGCAATAAAACTTATCGTGCAATGACCACTGTTGCTGGCCGTCCCAGAGACGAGTAGAGCATTGTAGAACACAGT
>NW_016987104.1:858-2111 GCF_001483705.2 Eufriesea mexicana | reverse complement strand
GTTATCCTATCCCAACCTAAGCAATCGTATAATAACCGAACATAACGTAACTCACAATAACGTGCCACGACCACTATTGCTGACCTCGCAAGAGCAGAGCAGATCATAGTAGAGGAGAGATGTGCTCAGATGTCCATATATTCGCAGTGTATAGCAGAAAAGTCAAAGACATCCAAACCTAACCCAAACTAACATATCATAGCCAAAGGTAGCATAACTCAAAATTACGTGCCGCGAACACTATTACTGGCATCTCCAGGGCCAGTCAGATCGCACTAGAGGAGAGTAGAACTCAGAAACCGTCCGCATAAAAGTGTAAAGCACAAAAGTCTAAGTTACCATATCCTAACCAAACAAACGTAACCAAACAAAACGTAACTCAACCTAAAGTGACGTGCCCTCTGTAACTGCCCTCGTCAGAGCCCAGCAGTTCATATTACAGGAGAGTATATTACAGAAATCCATAGAACCGCAGTTTAAAGCACAAAAATCAAACCTATCCTATCCTAACCTCACCAACCGTGATACAACCAAACGTAACTTAACTATACCTGACGTGCCGCGACCACTATTGCTGGCATCCGCAGTCCTGAGCAGAACGTAGTAGAAGAGAGTAGTGCTCCGAAATCCTTAGAATCGCAGTGTATAGCAGAGATGTCACTGCTATCCGGACCTAACGCAGACTAACGTACCATAGCCAAACGTAGCCTAACTCAACATTACGTGCCGCGACCACTATTCCTGGCCTCGCCAGGGCCAAGCAGAATGTAGTAGAGCGTAGTAGAGCGCAGGCACCCACAGAATCACAGTATATAGTACGAAAGTCAAAGCTACACCAACCGAAATTACCATAACCTGACCTAGCCGAACGTAACGGAACTTCGCCTAACGTGCCAAGGACACCATTGCAGGCATATCCAGAACCAAGCAGTTCATACTAGAGAACAGTAGGGCGCATAAATCCATAGAACTGCAGCGTACAGCACAAAGGGCAGAGCTACCGCATCCCAACATAGCAAAGCATAACATAACCGAAAGTAACTGAACACAACTTAACGTGCCGGTGTCGACACTGGTGGCCTCCACAGAGGCAACCAGAAAATATTAGAGTACAGCAGAGTGCAGAAATACACCGCTTTGCAGTGTATAACACAAAAGCTGTAGATACCATAACATAACTTGTTCCAAAATAACATAACCAAACGTAGCCCAACTCAAGGTAACGTGCCAACACCGCAGTTGATGCCCTCCCC
>NW_016987104.1:0-319 GCF_001483705.2 Eufriesea mexicana | reverse complement strand
CATATAATCGCAGTCTATACCGGAAAAGACAAAGCTACATATTCCTAAGCCAAACAAACGGAACATAACCAAACATAGCATAACTCAATTTAACACGCAGAGGCCGCTCTTGCTGCCCTCCCTAGAGCCAAGCAGGACACACTAGAAACAGTACAGCGCAGAAATCCGCCGACAATCTACATATACAAAAAGAGATGAAGCTCTACTAACTAAACTTTGCAAAGCCCAACATGACCGAACGTAACCTGACACAACGCAACGTGCCGAGACCACTATTGCTGGCCTTCCCGGAGCCAAGCTGAAAACATTAGAGCACTGT
>NW_016987103.1:0-843 GCF_001483705.2 Eufriesea mexicana | reverse complement strand
CCTACTGCGCTCCGCAATACCCTGCTCGACTCTGGGGAAGCCGGCAATTGTGGCCATGACACGATAGGATGTGTTATGTTACGCTTGGTAATGTCATGATTGGTTATGTTAAGATATGACCGCATCTCCTTTTGTGCTATACAACGCTATTCGGAGAATTACTACGCTCCACATTACTCTGCTGTGCATGAGGATGCCAGTACTAGTGGCCTCGGCACGTTAGGTTGATTTATGCTACGTTTGGCTAGGTTAGGTTAGGTCAGGTTAGGTTCGGACATATTCGACTGTTATGATTTACGCTGCTATCTGGTGACTTCCTGCATCCTACTGTGCTATAGTATATTCGGCTTGGTTCTGGGGATACCAGCAATAGTGTTCTCGGCACGTTCGGTCAAGTCAAAGTACGTCTGACTATATTAAGTCTGGATATGTTGGGTCAGGAAAGCTACGACTTTTGAGCTGAGCAATGCTATTCGGTGGATTCCTGCACTCTACATTGCACTACTATACTCTTCTCTACTCTGAGGTGGCCGGAAATAGTGTTCTCGTCACATTAGATTGATGTAGGGTACGTTAGATTATGTTACGTTTGCTTTGACTGGGTTTGGATATTTTCGACTTTTCTGCTGTAGACTGCGATTCAATTGATTTCTGCGCACTGCTCTCCTCTAATATGCTCTGCTTGACCATGAGGAGACCAGTAATAGTGGTCCTGGCACGATAGCTTGATCAAGGCTACTTCTGGTTTTGTTGCGTTCGGTCGGGGTTGGAGAGGATAAGATTGACTTTCGTGCCATATACAGCTATTCGGTGGACTCCTGGGGAAGCCAGCAATAGTGGTCT
>NW_016987102.1:0-1870 GCF_001483705.2 Eufriesea mexicana | reverse complement strand
CCTTACCTAACCTAACCTAACCAAACGTGGCATCGCTCGACACAACGTGCCGTGACCACTGCTGTTGGCCTTCCCAGAGCCGATCAGAATGAAGTAGAGCACAGCATGTCACAGAAATCCACTGAATAACAGTGTATAGCGCGAAAGTCAAAGCTCCCTTAACCAAACTTAACCTAACCTTACCTAATCAAACGAAACCTAATACAACCTGACGTGCAACGACCACAATCGCTCGCCGCCCCAGAGTCGAGCTGTGTATAGCAGAGCAATGTAGAGTGCAGGAATCCACCGAATAGCAGTGTACAGCACAAAAGTCAAAGAAATCCTTCCCGAATCTTCCTAACCTAACCAAGCGAAACGTATCGTAACTCGGTCTGACGTGCCGAGACCACCATTGCTGGCACCCCTGAACCAAGCAGAATATACTAGAGGACTGCAGAGCGTAGGAATCCACCGCAATGCATTGTACAGCACAGAAGTCAGACGTATCCTGTCACAACCTGACCTTGCGTAACGTATCGGAACGAAGAGTAACTCAACATAACGTGACGGGACCAATATTGATGGCCTCTCCGGAGCCAAACGGAACATATTAGGGGAGAGCATATCGCGGAAATCCATAAGATCGCAGTGTATAGCAGAAAAGTCAGACCAACCTATGCCTAACCCAAACTAACGTGACCTAACCAAACATAGCTTATCTCAACCTATCGTGGCGCAACATCTGTTGCAGCCTCCCGCCCCACCCCCCGAAACATGCAGAATATGATAGAGCACAGTAGAGGGCACATATCCACCGAATAGCACTGTACAGCACAAAAGGTTAAGCTATCCCGACCGAACATAGCATAACGCATCCTAACAGAACGTGTCCTGACTCTGCATAACGAGCCGAGAGCACTTTTGCTGGCTCTCCCAGAGCCAAGCTGAAAATATTCGAGCCCTCTAGCGCTCAGGAATCCACCTAATAGCGAACTGTACCACCAAAGTCAAAGCTATCCCAACCTAACCTAGCCAAGCGTAACATAACCAAACGAAACTTCACCCAACACAATACGCCGAGACCACTATTTCTGGCATCCCAGGATTCGAGCAGATTATAGTAAACCTATGTTGGTCGCAGTAATCCACCTAATAGCAGTGTATAGCACAAAAGTTAAAGCTATACTAAGACAACCTGACCAAACCTAACTTAAGCGAGGTAGCATACTTGAAGGCAAAGTGCCTCTCTCACTGCTTCTGGCCTACCCAGAGTCAAGCAGAGTATAGTAAAGCAGAGTAGATCGCAGCAAATCACCGATTAAGTGTGTGCAGCTCGAAGTCAAGGCAGTACTAACAAAACTTATTATAACCTACCCTAATCATACGTAACCTCACTAAATCTAAACTGCAGCGGCCCTATTGCTGGCCTCCCCAGATCCAAGCGGAACATATTAGAGGAGAGTAGATCGCAGAAATCGATAAAATCGCAGGGTATAGCAGAAAAGTGTATGGTATCTATACCTGTCCAAAGCCAACGTGACATAATCACACAGACTGTATCAACATAACGTGCCGCGATCACTATTGTTGGCGTCTACATGGCCAAGCAGAAGAGAGCAGAACACAGTACATCGCAGGAATACACCGAATATCAGTGTATTGGACGAAAGTCAATGCCATCCTAATCAAACTTAGCCTAACGCAACCGAACCGAAAGTAACGAGTCTTAACATAACACGCCGAGACATCTATTGCTGGCCACCCATGGGGCAAGCAGAACATACTAGAGCACACTGAAGAGCGGAAGTCCACCGAATAGCAGCGTACAGCACAAAAGTCGAAGCTATCTAATCCTAACGTACCCATTCTTAAAATAGCCAAACGCAAC
>NW_016987101.1:0-575 GCF_001483705.2 Eufriesea mexicana | reverse complement strand
TGAAGGCGTTGGGCGATCTATCCACCAAGCTATAACAGATTATAGATTTTGAATAGACCTATTATCAGGCGAGTAGATGGTAGTACTTGCCATTGGATTGAAGGCGTTCGGCGATCTATTCACCAAGCCATAACAGGCTTTTTTGAATAGCCCAATTCTCTGGCATGTAGATTGCTGGACTTGCCATTGGATTGAAGGCTTCAGGCGATCTATTCACCATGCTATAGCAGATTATATATTTTGAATAGACATATTCTCTGGCAAGAAGATGGCTGTAATTGCCATTGGATTGGAGGCGATAGGCGATCTATTCACCAAGCTATAACAGGTTATAGATTTTGAATAGACCTATTCTCTGGCAAGTAGGTGCATATACTTGCCATTGGATTCAAGGCGTTAGGCGATCTATTCACGAAGCTATAACAGGCTATAGATTTTGAAAGGCCTATTCTCTGGCAAGTAGATGGCAGCCCTTGCCATTGGTTGAAGACGCAAGGCGACCTATTAACCATGCTATAGCAGATAATATATGTTGATTAGACGTATTCTCTGGCAAGACAATGGCTGTACTTGCC
>NW_016987100.1:0-546 GCF_001483705.2 Eufriesea mexicana | reverse complement strand
GGTCTCGGCACGTTAGGTTAAGTTATGCTGCGTTTCCTTATATTACGTTTGGATGGGTTCGGTGAGGGTGTCTTTGACTTTCGTGCTGTACACCGCTTTTCGGCGGTTTTCCACAGCCTTCGTTGCTCCTATATACTCTGCTCGCTCCTGCGGAGGATAGTAATAGCGGTGTCGGCCCCTTATGTTCAGTTAGGCATAGTTTGGTTACGTTACGTTAGCTTGGGCTAGGTTTGGATAGATTTGACTTTCGTGGTTTGCACTGATATCTGGTGGATTTCTGCGCTCTACTGTGCTCTCGTATATTCTGTGGGGTGGACAGCAATAGTGGTCGTGGCACGTTTGGCTTTGCCAGGTTACGTTCGGTTAGGTTGGTATTGACTATGTTTGGTTAGGATGGCTTTGACTTTTGTGCCATACACTGCTACCCGGTGGATTTCTGTGCTCTGCTGTGCTGTGGTATACTCTGCCTGGCTGTGGGGATGTCAGCGGTATTGGTCTCGGCACGTTAGTTTCTGTTCTTTTGCGTTTGGCTATGTTACGTTTGGC
>NW_016987099.1:0-483 GCF_001483705.2 Eufriesea mexicana | reverse complement strand
ATGGATGTATGTATGCACGAATGTACTTGTGTATGTATGGATATATGTATTGATGTATGCATGGAAGTATGGATGGGTGGATGGTTAGTTTGTTGTATGGATGTATGGATCGATGGATTTATGGATGGGTGGATGTGTGGATGGACGAATGTATGGATGCATCTTTGTATGGATGTACGAATGTATGGATGATACGGATGTAGGGATGTATATATGTATTATGGATGGATGAATGGATGGATGGATGTATGGATTAATGGATGTATGGATGTATGTGTGGACGGATGTATGGACGTATGTATGGTTGGATGGACGTATGGATGGATGGATTTGCGGATGTGTGGATGTATGGATGTATGGATGGATGGATTTATGGGTGGATAGATGTACGGATCAATGAATGTATGGATGGGCGCTTGTATGGATGGCAGTAAGGATGGTAATATGTACGGATGTATGGATGCAAGGATGTGTAGATGTGTG
>NW_016987098.1:0-692 GCF_001483705.2 Eufriesea mexicana | reverse complement strand
TATGTATGGATGTATGGATGGCTGTATGTATGAGTGGATGGATGTATGGATGGATGGATGTATTGATGTATGTATGGAAGTATGTATGCATGTATGTATGTTTGTATGGATGTATGGATGTATGAACTTGCGGATATGTGGATGTATGAAGGTATGGATGGATGTATGTATGGATACATGTATGGATCGCCTGATGTATGGATGAGTGCTAGTATGGATGGATGGGCGTAGGGTACGATGGATGTATGGATGGGTGGATGTATGGAAGGATGGATGTATGGGAAGGAGGATGTATGGATGGATATATGTATGGATGAATGGTTGTGTGGATGGATGGATGTATAGATGGATTGAGGTATGGATGGACGGATGTACGTATGTATGAATGAATGGATGTATATACGTTCGGTTGTATGGATTTATGGATGTAAAGTTGTGTGGGTGAATGGATGTATGGATGGATGTATGTGTGAGTGGCAGGATATATGGATGGATGGATGTATTGGTGTACAGGTGTTAGGATGCATGAATCTATGGTTGTATGGATGCATGTATGTATGGATGTATGGATGGTTGGACGTATCGAACAATAGACGTACGAATGGACGGATGTATGGATGTATGGACCCGTGGATGTATGGATGTATGGATGGATGGATGTATGGATGTATAGATGTATGGATCGATGGGTG
>NW_016987097.1:0-640 GCF_001483705.2 Eufriesea mexicana | reverse complement strand
GAAGGCTCCTTTTGGAGTGCTATAGCCATTGCAATGCCGTAGAATCTGGCTGGAAAATTCCATCTTATTGACATTTTTTACTAACATCGTGTAGAGCTACCTTTCTTGCATAAATAAGGAGGGTAGATTCTATTGACGTGCTATAGCCATTGCAATATCGCCATTGCATTGCCGTAGTATCTGGCTGGAAAATACCATTTTATTGACGTTTTCGACTAATACCGTGGTGAGCTACCTTCCTTGCATAAGTCAGGAGGGAGGCACCTTTAGGAGTGCTATAGCCACTGCAGCGCTATAGAATCTTCCAGGAAAATTCCATTTTATTGACATTTTCGACTAACGGCGTGGTGATGTAAGTTAGTTGCATAAATAAGGAGGGTAGATTCTATTGACGTGCTATAGCCATTGCAATGCTCTGGAGTCTGGCTGGAAAATTCAATTTTACTGACATTTTCGACTAATCGCGCGTTGAGCTACCCTCCTTACATAAATAAGTAGGAAAATTCCTTCTGGAGTGCTATAGCCATAGCAATAGTGTAGAAGCTGGCTGGAAAATTGAATTTTTTTGACATTTTCCACTAACGGGTGGTGAGTTAACTTAGTTGCATAAATAAGTAGGGTAGATTCTATTGGCGTGCTA
>NW_016987096.1:0-575 GCF_001483705.2 Eufriesea mexicana | reverse complement strand
TCTGGCCACATTTTACAGCATTGCAATGGCTATAGTACGCCAAAAGGATCTTTCCTCCATACTAATGTCAGGAAGCTAGCTCACCACCATATAAGTCGAAAATGTCAATAAAATTGAACTTTCCAGCCTGATTCTGCAGCATTGCAACAGCCATAGCACGCAAAAAGGATCTTTCCTCCATACTTATGCCAGGAGGCTAGCTCACCACGATATAAGACGAAAATGTCAATAAACTTGGACTTTCCAGCCCGATTCTGCACCATTGCAATGGTTGTAGCACGCCAAAAGGATCTTCTATCTTCCCTCCTTACTTATGCAAGGAAGCTGGCTCACCACGATATTGGTCGAAAATGTCAATAAAATTGAATTTTCCAGCGAGATTCTATAGCACTGCAATGCCTATAGTATGCCAACAGAATCTTTCCTCCTGATGTATGGAAGTAAGTTTGCTCACCACCAAAATAGTCGAAAATGTCAATAAAATTGATTTTTCCCACCAGATTCTTTGGCACTGCGATGGCAATAGCACGGCAATAGAATCTTTCATCCTTATTTACGGAGGAAAGAGAGTTAAC
>NW_016987095.1:0-617 GCF_001483705.2 Eufriesea mexicana | reverse complement strand
AGGTTATGCTAGGGTAGCCCTGTCTTTTGTGCTACACACTATTGCTTGCCTCCCCAAAGCCGAGCAGAATATACTAGAGCACTGCGGAATGCAGTAATCTACCGCTCTGCATGGCAGAGCGCAAATAGCGCAAAGGTGAAGGATATCCGAACACAACGAGTCCCAACCCAAAGTAACCGAACGTAGCCCTACTCAAAATAACGTGACGAGACTGCAATTACTGGCCTCCCCAGACCCAAGCAAGGCAAACTAGAGCTATTTGTAGCGCACAAATCCACCGAATAGGGGTGTACAGCACAAAAGCCGAAGCTACCCGGTCCTGACATAGTCAAACGCAGCATGGCCATACGTATTCTATCTCAAACCATCGCGCAGAGACCACAATTACTGGCCACCCCTGAGACGGGCAGATTATAGTAGAGCAATGTAGAGCGTAGAAATCCGCCATATAGCGGTGTATAGCACAACAGGCAAATCTATCCTATCCTAAACTATCAAATCGTGACATAACCAAACGCAGGCCAGCACGACCTGCCACGATGGCGACCACTATTGCTGGCATCCGCACAGCCGAGCATAGTATAGTAGAGCACAGTGGAGCGCGGAAAGACACCAAA
>NW_016987094.1:0-495 GCF_001483705.2 Eufriesea mexicana | reverse complement strand
ACTCATTTCTAATATGCCCTGCTCGGCGAAAGGGAGGCCAACAATTGTGGGCTAGGTACGTTACGTTGGTATTGGTCGCGTTTGGTTAAGTTTGGTTAGACCACGATAGGCTGGCTGGGATGTCTTAAACTTTTCTGCCTTACACACCAATGCGGCGGATATCTGCGATCCACTGTACCCTTTTATATGCTGCTTGGCTCTGGGGGTCCAGCAATGGTGGTCTCGGCAGGTTAGGTTTGGTTAGGTTGCGTTTGGTTATATTAAGTTTGGATGGGATAGGAGACTGTGACCGTGACTTTTGTGCTATTCACCTCTATTCGGCGGATTTCTACGCTCTACGCTTCTCTAATTTACTCTATTCGTCCCTGGAATGACGAGTAATAGTTGTCTCTACCCGTTAGGTTGGATTAGGCTACGTTTGGTTACGTTATCTTTGCTTGGGTTAGGTTTGCATAGATTTGGCTTCCGTGGTTTACACTGTTCTTTGGTGGACTT
>NW_016987093.1:0-738 GCF_001483705.2 Eufriesea mexicana | reverse complement strand
TGCGCTCTACTGTGCTCTATCTTATTCTGCCTGGCTCTGGAGATGTCAGCTATGGTGGTCTAGACACGTTAGGTTGAATTATCCTACGCTTGGTAGTTACGTTTTGCTTATAGCCTTGACTTCCGTGCTATGCACTGCTATTCGGGTTATTTCTGCGCTCCACATTGTTGTTCTGCACCCTGCTAGACACTTAGTGTGCCAGTAATTGAGGTCGCTACACGTTACGTTCAGTTAGGTTATGCCTTCCTAAGATAGGATAGGTTATCTTTGGACAGGATGGCTACGCCTGTCGTGCTATACCAAGTTATTCCGTGTATTCCTGTGATTTGCTGTGCTATACCAAACTCTGCTTTGCTTTGGGGAGGCCAGGAGTAGTGGTCGCGGCACGCTCTGTTGAGTTGCGCTGCGTTCGGTTAGGTTAGGTTAGGTCAGGTTATCTTAGGATGTCTACAACCTTTGTGCTAATCACTGCAATGCGACGGACTTCTGCGCTACAGTGTGCTCTACCATGTTCTGCTTGGCTCTGGGGCGGCTAGCAATGGTGGTCCCGTCAAGTTAGGTTAAGATTTGTGGCGGCTGAGCATGTTATGTTTGGCAATGTTGTGACAGGCTACATTGACTTCTACGCCTTGCACTGCTATTCGGTGGATTCCTTTCCACTACTGTGCTCGGCTGCATTCTGCTACTCTCCGGGAAGGCCAGGAGCAGTGGTCGCGGCACGTCATGGTGGGTTATGCT
>NW_016987092.1:0-1179 GCF_001483705.2 Eufriesea mexicana | reverse complement strand
CACATACTTCCATACATCCATAGATCCATACGTCCGTCCATCCATACATCCATCCATTCATACCTCCGTACATTTATGCATCCATACATCCAAAAATCCATCCATACACACCTTCATCCATCCATACCTATACGTCCATCAATCCATACATCCATACATATATACGTCCATCCATTCATACAACCATACATCCATCCACACATACATCCATACCTTAATCCATCCATACATCCATTCTTCCGTACATCCATTCATCCGTACATCCGACCACCCATACCTCAATCCATCCATACATACATACATCCATACGTCCATCAATTCATACATCTTTCCATCCATACAACCATCCTCCCATACATCCATGCATCCATACAGCCAAGCATCCATACATTCACACATACACTCATCCGTAAATCCATCCACCCTTACCTCCATACAACCATACATCCATACATTCGTACATCCATACGTCCATCCACACATACATCCATACCTTAATCCATCCATACATCCAATCTTACGTACATCCATTTATCCATACATCTGACCACCCGAACCTCAAACCATAAATACATACATCCATCCATACGGCTATCAATCCATACATCCATCCATCCATACACTCATCGTTCCATACATGCATCCATCCATGCAACCACCCACCCATACATTCATACATCCATAAATCCTATCATCCGTACTTCCAACCGTCAATGCATCCATCCGTCCATACGTCCATACATACACCCATACACACATACATACATACATCCATAGATATATCCATACAGACATACGTACGTACATACATCCATCCATCCATACATTCATACATCCACACATCCATAAATCCATCCATCCATACATCCATCCAACCATACATACATCCATACATACATCCATACATATATCCATACATCCATCCATCCATACATACATCAACTCATACATCAATCCATCTATACATCCATACATATATTGACCCATAAATCCAAACATCTGTACATCCATACATTGGTACATTCACACATACACACATGCATACATCGATACATCCATACATCTATCCATCCATACATCCGTACGTTCATACATCCAAACATCCATAAATCCATCCATCCATACATACATCTATACATCGATACATCCATACGCCCATCCATACATTCATGCATCCGT
>NW_016987091.1:0-643 GCF_001483705.2 Eufriesea mexicana | reverse complement strand
AACTCAACCTAGCGTGCCGAGTACATCGTTGTTGGCCTCACCAGAGGCAAGGGGAAGACATTAGAGTACAGTGGAACGCAGAAATCCACCGAATAGCAGTGTTCAGCATAAAATACAAAGTCATCCTTACACTAAATAAACCTAACTTAACCCAGGGTAACGTAATCCAACCTAACGTGACCAGACGTCTATTGCTGCCCTCCACAGAGCCGAGCAGAACATATTCGGTTGGAGTAGAGCGCAGGAACCAATAGAATTGCAGTGCATAACTCAAAGGTCGAAGCTACCCTGTCCTAACTTAACCAAACGTAACAAAACCGAACGTAACCGCGTTAAAGCTAACGTGCCAAGGACGCTACTGCTGGCCTACCCAGTGCCAAGCTGAACATGCTAGAGCACAGGATAGCGCAGAAGTGACCCGAATATCAGTGTATGGCTCAAAAGTCAAAGCTGCCCCAACCAACACCAGCCAATCGTAACATAACCAAACGTACCCTAATTGAACGAGAGGTTCCGCGATTGATATTGCTGCGGTCACAAGAACTGAGCAGAACAGTCAGTGTATAGCGGAAAAGTCAAGGTTATCCGTACCTAACCCGAAATAAAATATCCTAAACGAACGTAGCATAACTAAACATAACGT
>NW_016987090.1:361-943 GCF_001483705.2 Eufriesea mexicana | reverse complement strand
AAGTACAGCCATCTGCTTGCCAGAGAATAGGTTTATTCAAAATCTACAATCTGTTATAGCTTGGTGAATAGATCGCCTCACGCCATCAAACCAATGGCAAGTACATCCATCTTCATGCCAGAGAATAGGTCTATTCAAAATTTATAACCTGATATAGCTTGGTGAATAGATCGCCTAACGCCTTCAATGCAATGGCAAGTACAGCCATCTACTTGCCAGAGAATAGGCCTATTCAATATCTATAATATGATATATCTTGGAGAATACATCGCCTAACGCCTTCAATCCAATGGCAAGAACAGCCATCTGCTTGCCACAGAATAGGTCTATTCAGAACCTATAACGTGTTATAGCTTGGTGAATAGTTCGTCTAACGCCTTCAATCCAATGGCAAGTACAGCCATCTACCTGCCAGAGTATAGGTCTATACAAAATCTATAATCTGTTATGGCTTGGTGAATAGATCGCTTAACGCCTTCTATCCCATGGCAACTACAGCCATCTACTTGCCAGAGAATAGGTCTATTCGAAATCTATAACCTGTTATAGCATGGTGAATAGATCGCTTAACGCCTTCAATCC
>NW_016987090.1:0-263 GCF_001483705.2 Eufriesea mexicana | reverse complement strand
CAATGGCAAGTACAGCCATCTACTTGCCAGAGAATAGGTCTATTCAAAATATAAAATCTGTTATAGCTTGGTGAATAGATCGCCTATCGCCTCCAATACAATGGCAAGTACAGCCATCTACTTGCCAGAGAATAGGTCTATTCAAAATCTGTAATAAGTTATTGCTTGGAGAATAGGTCCACTAACGTCTTCAACCAATGGCAACTACAGCCATCTACATGCCAGACAATTGGTCTATTCAAAATCTATATCCTGTTATCGCT
>NW_016987089.1:0-670 GCF_001483705.2 Eufriesea mexicana | reverse complement strand
TGCCTAGACCAATATTGCTGGCCTACACATCGCCAAGCCGAACATATTAAAGGAGAGTAGCGCGCAAAAGTAGTTAGACCGGCAGTATGGAGCACAAAAGTCAAAGATATCCCAACCGTACCTGCCATACGTTGGCCTAACCAAACGTAGCAGTATGTGCCGAGACTGCAATTGCTGGCCTCCCCAGTACCGAACAGCGTATATTATAGCAATACAGTACTCACAAATCCACAGAACAGCAGTGTAAAGCATAAAAGTCGAAGCTACCCTGTTCTAACATAACCAAGAGTAACATAACCGGACGTAATATAACTCAACCCAACGTGCTGAGACCACTACTGCCGCCGCCCCCCCTCTCCAGAGCAAAGCAGAACATTCTGCAGCAGGGTAGAGCACAGAAACACACCGAACAGCAGTGTACAGCGCAAAAGTCAAAGCTGTCCTAACCAAACATATCCTTATCTAACGCAACCGCACGTAACCTGACACAGCCTGGCGTGCCACGACGGCTATTGCTGGCCTCACGGGAGGCGAGCATAATACAGCAGAGCAATATAGAGCGCAGGAACCGACCGAATAGCAGCGTACAACACAAGAGGCAGAGCAATCCTGACCAAACCTAACCAAACCTACCGTAACCAAACGTAACACACCTTAACCTATAATGCCG
>NW_016987088.1:0-252 GCF_001483705.2 Eufriesea mexicana | reverse complement strand
ATAGCCATTGCAATGCTATAGAAGCTGGCTTGATAATTCAATTTTATTGACGTTTTCGACATACATCGTGGTGAGCTGGCTCCTTTGCATACGTAAGGAGGAAGGATTCAATAGGCGTACTATAGCCATTGCAATGCTATAGAATCTGGCTGGAAAATTCTGTTTTATTGACATTTTCGACTAATATCGTGGTGAGCTATCTCCCATGTATACGTAAGGAGGAAGAATTCTATTGGCCTACTATAGCCATTG
>NW_016987087.1:0-1275 GCF_001483705.2 Eufriesea mexicana | reverse complement strand
TTTATTCTGCTTGGATCTGGCGAGGCCAGCACAAGTTGTCTCGCCGGGTTGGGTTTAGTAAAGTTACGCATTATTATGTTACCTTTGGCGAGGTTAGTAAACGACAGGCTGGACTTTTGTGCTATACACTGCACTTCGGACAATTTCAGCTTTCTACTGTATCATAACACGTTCTGCCTGGGTCTGGGTAGGCCAACAATATTGGCCTCGTCACGCTATGGTGAGATTCACAACGTTTGGGTAGGTCAGGTTAGGCCAGGTTATGTTAGGGTATGTTCTACTTTCGTGCTCTGCACTGCAGTGCTGTGGATATCTACGCTCTACGGTACTCTAGTACGTTCTGCTTGTCGCTGGGCTGCGCAACAATACCGGTCTCGACACTTTAGTGTGTGTTATGCTACGTTTGGATATGTTACGTTTGGCTAGGTTAGGATAGGCTACTCTGACTTTTGCGATTTTCACTGCCCTTCCGTCGCTTCCTATGATCAACTGTGCTCCACTACACACTGCTTCGCCCTGGGGATGCCTGGAGCAGCGATGGCGGTTCGTCACGTTGAGATATGCTACGCTTGGTTAGATTAGGTTTGTTCAGGGTTGGTTAGGATATCTACGACTTTCATGCTATTCACAGCAATGCGTTGGATCTCTGCGCTCTACTGTGCTCCAGTACAGTCTGCTTGTCTCTATGGAGGCCAGCAATTGTGGCTTCGTCATGCTATGTTGAGTTATGCTGCGTTTGGGTATCTTACGTTTGGCTACGTTAGGATAGGCTTCTTCGACTTTTGTGCTATTCACTGGCCCTCGGTGGATTTCAGCGCTCTAATGAGCTCTAATATGCTCTGCTTGGCTCTTTGGAGGCCAGCAACAGTGGTCTCGGCGCGTTAGGCCGCGGCAGGCTACGTTTGCTTATGACACGTTTGGCTGTGTTAGGAAACAATTGCTTAGACTTTTGTGCCGTACACAGCTTTTCGGTGGGTTTCTGCCATCTACAGTGCTCTATTATTTTCTGCTTGGCTCTGGGCAGCCCAGAAATTGTGGTCTCGGCACGTTAGGTTGAGATATGTTACGTTTAGTTGGGGTTGGTTTGCTAAGCTTGGTCACGTTATCTGTGACTTTTGTGCTATACACAGCGATTCTATGGATTTCTGCGCTCTACTGTCATGTAATATGTTCTGCTCGAATCTGGGGGGCCAGCTATATTGCTCGCGCTGCATTAGGTTTAGGTATGTATCGTTTTGCTATGTTAATCTTGTATTTATCAGAATAGGATTGCTT
>NW_016987086.1:0-375 GCF_001483705.2 Eufriesea mexicana | reverse complement strand
ATTGCAATGCCTATACCACGCCGATAGGATCCTTCCTCCTTTTTTATGCGAGAAAGCTAACTCACCACGATATTAGTCGAAGATGTCAATAAAATTGAATTTTCCAGCCAGTTTCAGCAGCATTGCAATGGCTATAGAGTGCCAATAGGACCCTTCCTCCTTGTTTACGCAAGAAAGATAGCTCACGACGGTATTAGTCGAAAACGTCAATAAAAATGAATTTTCCAGCCAGATACTATTGCAATGCAATGGCTATAGCACGCCAATAAATTCTACCCCCTCATTTATGCAAAAAAGATAGCTCACTTCGATATTTGTCCAAAATGTCAGTAAAATTGAATTCTCCAGCCAGATTCCAGAGCATTGCAATGGCTA
>NW_016987085.1:0-917 GCF_001483705.2 Eufriesea mexicana | reverse complement strand
TATCAATAAAATTGAACTTTTCAGTCTGATTCTATAGCAATGCAATGGCTATAGCAAACCAATCGAATCTTTCCTCCTTATTTAAGCTGACAGGTTATCTCACCACAATACAAAATAAATTGAGGTTTTCAGCCAGTTTCTATTGCAATGCAATGGCTATATCAAACCTATAGAACCTTTGCTTCCCAATTATACAGAAAAGCTTTCACACCACGATATTAGTCGAAAATGTCAATAAAATTGAACGTTCCATTCTGTTTCTATAGCAATGCAATGGCTATAGCAATCCAATAGAATCTTTCCTGCTTATTTACGCTGACAGGTTAGCTCACCACAATACTAGACGCAAATGTTAATAAAATTGGACTTTTCAGTTAGACTCTATTACTT
The DNA here is from genome assembly GCF_001483705.2 of Eufriesea mexicana. Lineage (NCBI taxonomy): Eukaryota > Metazoa > Arthropoda > Insecta > Hymenoptera > Apidae > Eufriesea > Eufriesea mexicana. Next base: position 527 of record NW_016987085.1, on the reverse strand, counting down.
TGCAAAGGTTATATCAAACCAATATATTGTTTACGGCATGTATATGTAGAAAAGCTTGCTCACAACGATATTACTCGGAGATTTCATTTAAATAGAGCTTTTCTGACAGATTCTATTGCAACGCAATGGCTGTAGCAAAGGAATAGAATCTTTCCTCCTTATTTACGCTGACAGGTAAGCTCACTCTCACCACAATACTAGACGAAAATGTTAATAAAATTGAACTTTTCAGCCAGGTTCTGTTGCAGTGCAATAGCTATAGCAAGCCAATAGAATCTTTCCTCCTCATTTATGCAGAATAGTTTTCTCACCACGATATTAGCCGAAAATGTCAATAGAATTGAACTTTGCAGTCAGATTCTATTGTAATGCGTTCGCTATACCAAACCAACAGAGTCTTTCATCCTTATTTACGTGTACAGGACAGCTCACCAAGATACTAGACGAAAGTGTTTATAAAATTGAACTTTTCAGCCAGATTCCATTGCAATGCAATGGCTATAACAGACGGATAAGATCTTTCCTTC
>NW_016987084.1:0-559 GCF_001483705.2 Eufriesea mexicana | reverse complement strand
CATCCTTCTTTCCATACATCTATCCATCCATACATCCATCAATCCAAACAAACATTCATCCATTCATACATCCATCCATCCGTACGTCCATCCATTCATACAACCATCCATCCATACATCTATACATGCACACATCCATACATTCACAAATACATACATCCATGCACTCATCCATCCATACGTACATCAATCCATACACCCATACATATATACATCCATACATACATCCTTCTTTCCATACATCTATCCATCCATACATCCATCAATCCAAACAAACATTCATCCATTCATACATCCATACATACATCCTTCTTTCCATACATCTATCCATCCATACATCCATCAATCCAAACAAACATTCATCCATTCATACATCCATACATACATATATCCATACATCCATGCATACCCCCATACACTCATCCACACATACATCCGTAGACACATCCGTAAATGCATCCATACAAACATCCATGCATGCATCCGTCCATACATTCGTCCATACATTCATCCATACAAGCATCCATACATACATCCATTCTTCCGTCCATTCACCCAT
>NW_016987083.1:0-490 GCF_001483705.2 Eufriesea mexicana | reverse complement strand
CTAGATCACCATTGCTGACATTCCCCGGGGCCAATCAGAAAATACCGGAGCACAGTAGAGCGTTGAAATCCGCCGCATTGCAGTGTAAAGCACAAAAGTTAATGCCGTCGTGACCAATCCGAAACTAACCTAGCCTAGACAAACGAAACGTGCCTCAACCCATCGAGCCACGACCACTATTGGTGTCCTCGCCTGAGGCGAGCAGAACTTACAAGATCATAGTAGAGCGCACAAATTCACCGAATAGATGTGTATAGCGCAAAAGGCAAAGATACCCTGGCCAAACATTGCCCAACATAACCGAATCGGACGTAACATGACCCTACTTAACGCGCCGCGACCAATATTGCTGACGTCCCCAGAGGCATGCAGTACATGAAAGAATACAGAAGAGCGCAGAAGGCCGCCGTATAGCAGTGTACAGCAAAAAAGTCGAAGACAACCTAACCAAATGTGTCCCAGCCTAACCTAGACACACGTACACTCACTA
>NW_016987082.1:0-306 GCF_001483705.2 Eufriesea mexicana | reverse complement strand
GAATTACGAGCTACCTTTGATGCCGCTGCAAGCTTCCTGGTGAACTTAGGAGTGTGAGCTTTGTGCATGTGTGAGCTTACTGTGTGCATTATGAGCACGTATGGGTTTTGTGAGCTTTCGAGCTTGCGAGATTTTTTGCTGATTTTTGGTCGAAAAATTCGGCTCTCAGAACGAATGGAACCAGTCTGCATTTTTCGATGTCGGTCGAATCGATTTCGTGTTGAACCTAACTAAACCTCAGGTACATACCTGTCCTGTGTGAAAATTTCGTTGGTGTAGCTCCCGTGGTTCGCATTTTACAGCGTT
>NW_016987081.1:0-1426 GCF_001483705.2 Eufriesea mexicana | reverse complement strand
ACCACATTTGCGCTATATACAGCTATTCGGCGGTCTTCTGCGCTATACTGTGCCCTAGTACGCTCTGCTTTGCTTCGGGTAGGCCAGCGTAAGTTGCCTCGGCGTGTAAGAGGCAAGCAGTAGTGCCCACGGCACGTAAGTCTGAATTAGGTGGCTTTTGGTTATGTTACGTTTGGTTAGGTTAGGATAGGATAGAGTCGACGCGTGTGCTACACGCTGCTATTCGGCGGATTTTTACGCTCTATATAACTCTACTATACTCTGTTCGACTCAGTGGAGGCCAGTAATGGTGGTATTGGCAGTTTGGTTTCAGCTAGGCTACGTTTGGTTTGTTCATGTTAGCAAGTGTTAGGTGTGGATTGCTTCATCTCTCGTGGTATACACCATTAATCGGAGGACTTCTGCGCATTACTGGGCTACTTATATTCTGCTTGGCCCTGTGGGGACCAGCAATAGTGGTCTCGGCGCTTTAAGTTGAGCTACGCTTCGTTTGGATAGGAAACGTTGGTTTGGGCTAGGTTTGTGTAGCTTTGACTTTTCTGCTATACATTGCGATTCTATGTATTTCTGCGCTACACGCACAATATTTTCTGCTTGACCCTGGGGTGGCCTGCAATATTGGTCGCGTCACGGTAGGCTGAGTTCTGCTACGTTTGCTAACTATTCGGTGGGTTCCTGCTCTCTACAGTGCCATACCATGTCCTGCTTGCCTCTAGGGAGGCCAGAATTAGTGGTCTCGTTACGTTATGTTAAGTTTGGTTACTTTCGGTTATATTACGTTTGGCTGTGCCAGGACAGGATAGATTTGGCTTCTGCATTATACACTGATAATCGACGGATTTCTGCGTTCTACTGTGCTCTAATATGCTCTGCATGCCTCTGTGGAGGCCGGTGATAGTATTCTCGGCACGTTATATTGAGTTAGGTTACGTTCGGTTAGGTCAGGTTAGCTTGGGTCAGCCTATGCTAACTTTGACTTTTGTGATATACGCTGCTATTCGATGGATTTCTATGCTCTACATTACTCTACAATTCTCTGCCCGACTATTTGGCGGCCAGCAATATTGGTCGTGGCAGTTTGGTCCGTGTCATGTTACGTACGGTTACGTAGCGTTTCAACAGGTTAGGACAGGATAGCCTTGACTTTTGTGCTAGACAGTGCTATTCTGTGGATTTCCGCGCTCTACTCTCCTCTAATATGCTTTGCTTGACTCTGGAGAGGCCAGTATTACTGGCCACGGCACGTTTAGCTTGCTTATTCTATGTTCGTTCAGGCTAGGTTAGGTCAGGTTAGGTTAGGAAATCTATGACTTTTGTGCTTTATGCTGCAGTTTGCTTGCTTCGTGAGCGCTACTGTGCTCTAGAATTGTCTTCGCTGTGTCTAGCAATAGTGGTCTCGGCACGTCAGGTTGGGATATGTATCGTT
>NW_016987080.1:327-527 GCF_001483705.2 Eufriesea mexicana | reverse complement strand
GGAAGGATAGATGTATGGATGTATGGATGTGCGGGTGGGTGGTTGGATGGGTGGATGAACTAATGAGTGGGTGAAGGGATGGTTGGAAGAACGGATGCATTGATGGATGGAAGGGCGTACGTATGGATGCTAGCATGAATGGATGGATGTATGGTTCGGTGGATGTATGGATGGGTGGATGTATGGATGGATGGATGGAT
>NW_016987080.1:0-261 GCF_001483705.2 Eufriesea mexicana | reverse complement strand
TGATGTATGTATGTATATATGTATGGATGTATGGGTGTATGAATGGACGGAGGTATGGATGGTTGAATGTGTGGATGGCAGGATATATGGATGGATGTATGTATTTATGTGCAGATGAATGGATGCATGAATGTATGGTTGTATGGATGTATGTTCGGATGCTAGTATGGTTATATTTATGGATGTATGCATGTAAGGATGTATGCATGTACGCATGGTTGTGTGTATGGATGTAGGTATGTACGTTTGTATGGAAGTATG
>NW_016987079.1:0-1277 GCF_001483705.2 Eufriesea mexicana | reverse complement strand
ACTCCTGCGCTATACGCTGCTATTCGGTGGATTTCTGCGTTCTGCGTTGCTCTACTGTACTCTGCTCGTCTCTGGGGCTCCGAGAAATAGCGGTCGCTGCACGTCATGTTGAGATAGCTTACGTTTGGTCAAGTTAGGCTAGATAAAGTTCTGTTAGGGTAGCAATGACTTTCGTGCTATACACAGTTATTCGGTGGATTGCGTTCCACCACTGTGATCTACTCTAATCTGCTAGACCCTGGTGAGACCAGCAACGATGGTCGCGGCACGATACATTGAGTTTGGCTACGGTAGGATATTTTACGTCAGTTTGGGTTTGGTATTGATATCTCGGACTTTTCTGCGGTACAATGCGGTACTGTGGATTTCTGCTCCCTGCTATACACTAATAAGCTCTGCTTGGCTATTGGGTCGACAGGAACAGTGGTAGCGGCACGTTTGATTAAGATTGGGTACGTTTTGAAGTGTAACGATTTGTTCGGTTAGGGTAGGATACCTCGGACTTCTGTGCTAGATACTGCTCTTCGGTGGACTTCTCCACTCTACTATGATCTAGTGCGCACTGCTTTGCTCCTGGGATGCTTGGAATAGTGGCTGCGGCATGCTAGGTTGATCTAGGTTACGTTTCGCTATTTTATGTTAGCCTGGGTAAGGCGTGGATTGCACCGATTATTCTGCTGTACGTTGCGATTCAATTGACTTCTCCGTTGCTCTAAACGCGACCACGACCTGCTTGCTTCTCGCGACGCCGTGATTACTCACCGCGACACGTTACGTTGAGTTAGGATGCGTTTGGATATGTTACCTTAGCCTTTCGCGTTATACACTATTATCGGGTGGAATTATGCTCTCTACCGTGCTCTGCTATGCTCTGCTCATATCTGGGGAGGCCAGCAATAGTGGCCGTGACGCGATAGGTTTTGTTAGGCTACGCTTGCTAATATTACGATGGGTTAGGTTAGGAGGGGGTAGCATCGACTGTTGTGTTATACTCTTCGATTCGGTGGATTTCTCCGCTCTTCATCGCTCTATTGTACTCTGCTCGGACCTCGGCAGAGCAGCAGTAGCGGCCGTGACGCGATACGTTTGGTTATTCCACGTTTGGTTTGATTAGGTAAGTCCTGCTTTGGTTAGGATCACTCTGAATTTTGAGCTATGCACTGCTATCGGTTTTGTTTCTGCGCTCTACTGTGCTCTAGTATACTCCGCTTGGCTCTGGGGAGGCCAGCGATAGTGGTTTCTGCATGTTGTGTTAAGTTATGTTGCGTTTGCCTATA
>NW_016987078.1:0-563 GCF_001483705.2 Eufriesea mexicana | reverse complement strand
GAATGTATGCATGGATGTGAGTATGGATGTATGTATGGTTGTATGCATGGATATATGTATGGGCGTTTGTATGGATGTATGTATGGTGTATGTATGGATGTATGTAAGGATGTATGTGTGTTTATGGATGTATGTATGGTGTATGTATGGATGTATGTAAGGATGTATGTGTGTATGTATGTATGTTTGAATGAATGGGTGTCTGTATGGGTGTATGTATTGATGTATGTATGGTTGTATGGATTGGTGGGCTGATGCATGGATGGATGTATGTATGGATCGATCGATGTATGGATGGGTGGATGTATTGGTGGATGGATGTATGGAAGGATGGATGTATGGATGGGTGGATGTATGTGTGCCTGTATGGCAGGGGGAACGTACGGATGTATGTATGGATGTAAATATGTATGCATGTATGGATGGATGGCCGTATGGTTAGATGGATTTATGAATAGGTGGATGAATGGATGGATGTATGTGTGCCTGTATGGCAGGGGGAACGTACGGATGTATGTATGGATGTATGTATGGTTGAATGTATGGGTGTATGTATGGGTGTA
>NW_016987077.1:0-2364 GCF_001483705.2 Eufriesea mexicana | reverse complement strand
AGTTTGATATAAGGAAACTATATAAATGTATGACAAGCTTTGTATTTGTGTATAGATGATTTCGCATTACGAAAAATCTTTACTCTTATATTTCTTGACAATGTGAATCATTGTTGGTGATCTATTAGGTACAAAAGTATCAGGCATTTAAGAACAGCTAGCATATCTGTGATGATTTTATAGAAGCCATTGGTGTTTCAATTTCGATGTAAATATTCATTACTTGACTTCTCCGTTTCGTGCCTTTAGTAACTCCTGTCAAATTTTTCTTTTATTTGTGATTAGGTAGAATTATGTGTGAAAGTAAAATATCGTGGAAGATAAAAAGGGAAATGGAAATGTTAAATTTGACATGGAGGAGTCACTAGCTTTTACTCCTTATATGTCTTGATACGATTTGGAAAATGTATGGTAGGTTACAAATAATTCACCTTCTATCTTTATCTTCTCACTAATTGTTTTAACCTCTATTGTAATAGAGGTTTAACTAAAGCACTCTTCATTAGGGCATTGCCTCCTTTTGATGTTCGTTACGTAATTAACACAACTTTATCATGAAAATTTCGAATCATCCCATTTTTCATTTTAATTTTCTTGTAAAACAGCGTAGTCCTTCACGCTTCTATAGAAGTATGACATATAGAGGCCAGTAAAGACAATTTAGAGGCTAGATAAGGATGTTTAAAATATTTTATTGTAGTTCTACATAAAGCTGCACCCACACATGGAATATATGGATAATATTATTATATAATTCTGCCTGAATGGAACAAAATTATCAATTCCAGAAATAATTACTGGGACTGATCGTTCAAGTTGTTTGCATAAAAGGTAAAATCATGCTGTACCAAATACAGTAGTTAAAAATAAATATAATAATATCACTTATTTATAATAGCTGCACACGAGATACTGCCTCTTATTTCAGAATAACTGAGACGACGAATCTTCAAAATCCACGAAACAAAAGGGGCATGTATATTCTTGGGAACAAGCGTTGCGGCAGAACGCTCTGGTTAATGGTTCCTTCAAACCCGGCTCGAACGTATCCATTTGCAGCAGCCCAACGTATTCCGGTAACACATATTTCTTCATAACACGCGTCCATTTGCGCGTTTTTCCCACTATGAGAGGAATTAATAGCGGACACAACGCTCCGTTTGGGAATTTTTGGAAGGAGGCGTCGGATCGTGCATTATTTAAAGGCAAACGCCGCTCTGTCGTAAAGTGGAACGCGTCCGTCGGAAACCATGCTGCTCGCATGCATGCAAAGGTTAATATGGCCAAACAATTAGAACAACGCTATTATGGAGCACCGTGACCTATGTCTATTCGCCGGCTCGCGGCGTATATATTAGGCTTGCCTTCTACAATCGGAAAGTACCCATTAGTTAGCGTTCGCTATGCGTTCTAACGCGACGACATTATTATATTCCGGCGTCGTAAACACGGTTCTTGCAATGAAAGCACTTTCATAGATACAACTGAGGGTCTAGCAACTTGCTTCTGTGTTCAATGACCTTCCATTACATGCAACCAAGTACAAACGTGGAACTACGCTACCTCAGCCTTTGAGCAGTTATACCTTTGCGAGGAGAGAACCGAGAATATCACTTGTGGGCTCTATATAAAGGCTAAAGACGCACTCTTGCGTGCTTGGACTGAATTTTCACTTGGATATTTTCGTGGTGGAAGGCGGAGACGGGTCTTCGGTGAAAACATTGTGGAAGTTTTAGGAATCCTGTTTCCTTTAGAAATGTATTCCTGGGCACCAAATTGCGGGAAGTTGGACCACTGTAGGAACCCCGAGGCGTTTAATATACGATTCTTGACTGATAGGTAATTCCTTTCCGAATAAATTATTCCACTAGACTCCGAACTTGTTTGCTATCACTTTAAACACCAATGGAATTTTACTTGTACTTATTCAGTATGACCGGTGCGTGTTAATGGAATTTCATCCTGTGTATATTCTACCACATAAGTTTCTTAATCAGTATCATGTCGCGGGTATACTCTTCATTGAGTCTGAAATTAATTGGAAAAGAAAAATTGGCATTAACTTTCATGGTGTGGCTTTAGCTGTTTTACATACCATAATTGAACTTAATGCAAAAAAGGTATTTTCCTATTGAAACAACCAGTGCACCAATTTTTACCAATCTTCTGCCAGAAACTTTCGATGTCTCTACAGCAATAGAGTGTCAATACAAGTTCAATCCCGGTATGCGAAAGTAAGTCCCACGGAAGTATGCAAACGGTATTCATTGTAGCGTTTGGCGCTAACCGCCTACACTACGATAACGAGTCTCCATCGTCGTGAGATTTTCATACTGAATCCCATAAATGTCAACTGCAACCGCA
>NW_016987076.1:0-310 GCF_001483705.2 Eufriesea mexicana | reverse complement strand
CCCCGGGGCGTTCTGCAATAGTCGTCGCGTCTTGTTATGTTGAGTTAGGCTTCGTTTGGTTAGCTTATGTTTGCCTGGGTTAGGCTTGGATGGCATTGACTTTTACACTATACACTGCGACTCTATTGATTTCTGCTCTCTACAGACATCTAATATGTTCTGCTTGGCTCCGGGGCGGCAAGCAATATTGTTCGCGTCACGTTTGGTTGAGATACGATACGTTTGGTTACGCTACGTTTGACTAGGATAGGAGGGTATAGCTATGGCTTCTGCACTGTGAACAGCTAGTCGGCGGATTTCTCCAGTCTAC
>NW_016987075.1:0-724 GCF_001483705.2 Eufriesea mexicana | reverse complement strand
CAGAACACATCAGTGGAGAGTAGAACGCCGAAATCCATAGCAACGCTGTGTATATCAGAATAGACAGAGCTATGCAGACCTATCCCAGACAAGCAGAACATAAATAAACATAGCGTAAATCAACCTAATGAGCCGAGACCGATATTGCTGCCCTCCCCGGAGCCAAGCAGGACATACTAGAGCACAGTAGAGCGCGGAAATACACCGAATAGCAGTGTACAGCACAAAAGGTTTAGCTATCAAAACCAAGCACAGCCGAACCCATCCTAACCGAACATGACTCAGCAGAACGTGTCGAGGCCTCTATTGCTGGCCGCCGCAGAGCCAAGTTGAAGATATTAGCGCAGAGTAGGGCGCACAAATTCACCGCACAGCATACTATAGCACTAAAGTCATTGCTACACTCTCCTGTTAACAAACCGTAACATAACAGAACGAAACGTAACTCAAGCTAATGTGATGCGACCACTATTGCTGGCCTCCCAGTGCAACGCAGAACGCATTAGTGCAGAGTAGAATGCAGGGATCCATATAATCGCAGTGTATATCAGAATTGTCAATGCTACCCAAACCTAACCCAAATCAACACAACATGACAAAACATAGCATAACTAAACCTAACGCGCCGAGACCGCTATTGCCGCCCTCCCCGGAGCCAAGCAGGACTTACTAGAGCACAGTAGAGAGCAGAAATACGTCGTAGGGCAGTGTACAGCGCAAGAGC
>NW_016987074.1:0-247 GCF_001483705.2 Eufriesea mexicana | reverse complement strand
GCTATAACAGGTTATAGATTTTGAATAGACCAATTCTGGCAAGTAGATGGCTGTACTTGAAATTGGATTGAAGGCGTTGGGCGACATACTCACCAAGCTATAACAGAATATAGACTTTGAACAGATGTATTATCTGGCAAATAGACGCCTGTACTTGCCATTGAATTGAAGGCGTTAGGCGATATATTCAGAAAGGTATGCCAGATTATAGATTTTGAATAGGCCTATTCTCTGGCATGCAGATGGC
>NW_016987073.1:0-302 GCF_001483705.2 Eufriesea mexicana | reverse complement strand
ACTATTCTGCTATACACGGCGATTCTATGGATTTCTAAGCGCTATGCTCCACTATTAAGTACTTTTCGCCTCCGGCTACCCTTGCAATACTGGTCGCGGCAGTTAGGTAGAGTCAGGTTACGTTTGGTTGTGTCACGATTGGTTAGGTTAGGACAGGACAGCTTTGACTTTTGTGCTGTCCACTGCTATTCGGTGTATATCTGCGATCTGATGTGCGCTAGTATATTCTGCTTGACTCTTGCGAGGCCGGCAAACGTGTTCTCGGCAAGTTAGATTCCGTTACTTTACGTTTTGCTATGCTA
>NW_016987072.1:0-524 GCF_001483705.2 Eufriesea mexicana | reverse complement strand
TCGGGCTGTAAAGTTCAATTTTATTGACATTTTCGACTCATATCGTGGTGAGCTGGCTTCCTTCCATAAGTATGGAGGAAAGATTCTTTTGGCGTACTATAGCCTATGTAATGCTGAAGAATGTGGCCGCGAAATTCAATTTTATTGACGTTTTCGATAAATATCTTAGTGAGTTAACTTTCTTGCATAAATAAGGAGGATAATAAGGAGGAAAGATTCTATTGGTGTGCTATAGGCATTGCAATGCTATAGAAGCTGGATGGAAAATTCAATTTTATCGACATTTTCGACAAATACCGTGGTGAGCTAGCTTCCTGGCATAAGTATGCGGGAAAGATACTTTTGGCGTGCTGTAGCCATTGCAATGCTGTAGAATCTGGCCGGAAGGTTCAATTTTATTGACATTTCCGTCTAATAGCGTTTTGAGTTAACTTTCTTGCATAAATAAGGAGGAAAGACTCTATTGGCGTGCTATAGCGGTAGCAATCCTGCAGAATCGAGCTGGAAAGTTCAATTTTATTGAC
>NW_016987071.1:0-562 GCF_001483705.2 Eufriesea mexicana | reverse complement strand
TGGCTAGATTACGTTTCTTTGGGTTAGGACTGCATATCCTTGAATTCTTCGTATATTCTGATGATCGGTGGACTTCTGCACTCTACTGTGCTCTACTACGTTCTGCTTTGAATGAGCCCAGCAGTAGTGGTCGCGGCACGTTATGGTGGAATATGCTACGTTTGGTGAGGTTACGTTCGTCTCGGTTAGGACAGTACAGCTTTGACTTCTCGGCATATACTGTTCTTCGGTGGATTTCACTCTTCTGTACTCTAATGTGTTCTGCTTGGCTTCGTGGCGGCCAGCAAAAGAGGTCGATCGCCGTTATGTTGGGTTAGGTTACGCTTGGTTATGTTATCATTGGTTGGGCTAGGAGAGCGTAGCTTTGACCTTTGTGCTATGCACGGCTGTTCGGTCTATTTCTGCGTTCTAGTGTGTCACAGAATGCTCCGCTTCGCCCTGTGGAGGCCAGAAATTGTGGCAGACAGACGTGAGTTTGTGTTAGGATACGTTTCGTTATGTTAGGTTTCGTTGGGTTAGGACAAAATAGTTGTGACTTTGGTACTATACACTGCTATTCGGT
>NW_016987070.1:0-561 GCF_001483705.2 Eufriesea mexicana | reverse complement strand
ACTATGTTTCTTACATAAATAAGTGTGAAATATGCTATTGGCTTGCTTTAGCCATTGTAATGCAATAGAATCTGGCTGGAAAATTCAATTTTATTGACATTTTCAACTTATATCGTGGTGAGCTACCTTTCTTGCATATAGGAGGAGGAAAGGTCCAACTGGTGTACTATAGTCACTGCAATCCTACAGAATCTGGATGGAAAATTCAATTTTATTGACATTTTCGACTAATATCGTGGTGAGCTAACTTTCTTGCATATAGAAGGAGGAAAGGTCCAACTGGCGTACTATAGTCACTGCATCACTGCAATCCTATAGAATCTGGATGGAAAATTCTATTTTACCGACATTTTCGATTAGTATTGTGGTAAGCTAACATTCTTGCATAAATAAGGAAGAAATATTCTATTGGCGCGATATATCCGCTGCAATACCACAGAATCTGGCTGGAAAGAACGATTTTATGGACATTGTCGACTACTATCGGGGTCATCTATTTTTCTTGCGTATAGAAGGAGGAAAGGTTCTCCTGGCGTACTATAGTCATTGCAATCCTATAGA
>NW_016987069.1:0-896 GCF_001483705.2 Eufriesea mexicana | reverse complement strand
GGGTATGCGTGCGTAGCTGTGTGGTGGTATGCGTGTTGTGTTCTTGTGAGTGTGTGTGTGTGTATGCCTGTAAACGACCTGTTTCGCGCGCATGGACATGATCGTTTCGGGTGCGATTACTCGTCCGGGTGCGAACTGCGGTTGCGTCGCGGGGGCGTCCTGGCAATTGCGTCGCCGCGATGTCCAAAGCGCACCGAAATTCGAATGGCTGGCCTTCGTGGGGGTTTTAGTGGCTAAAAATCCCACATAACCCCGCCCCCTTCCCTAAGGGGGCCGGGTATCTTTGGAAGATTTCCCCCACGAGAAAAAAAGAAAAGGTTTGGATAGGATAGCTATACCTTTTGTGCTGTACACTGCTGTTCGGAGGACTTCTGCGCTATGTCGTGCGCTAGTATGTTCTGCTTGGCCCTAGTGGGGGGCATCAATAGCGGTTTCGGCACGTTAGGTTGAATTTAGCTACGCATGGATATGCTCGGTTGTTCTGTGCTTGGTTTGGGTAGCTTTGTCATTTCTACTGCACACTGCGGTTCTACGGATATCTGTATTCTACTCCCCACTAGCGCGTTTTGCCTGGCTCAGTGGAGACCAGCAATAGAGTTCGCGGTACGATAGGTTGAGTTATGTTACGTTAGCATACATTTCGATTGGTTAGGTTAGGAGAGGGTAGGTTGGACTTTAGTGGTGTTGTCTCCTATTAGGAGGAATACTGCTCCCTACGGCGCTCTAAGATTTTCAGCCTTGCTCTGGGAATGACTGCCATAGTTGTCTGTGCACGTTACGTTGTATCACTTTGCGTACGGTTAGGCAGTGTTAGGGTAAGTTTTGTTAGGAAAGCTTTAACCTCTCTCTGTACACTGGCATTCGGTCGCTTTCTGTGATCAGCTGCGCTCTAGTCG
>NW_016987068.1:0-1179 GCF_001483705.2 Eufriesea mexicana | reverse complement strand
GGTGAGATAGCTTTCATGCATAAATAAGGAGGAAAGACTATATTGGCGGGCTATAGCCGTTGCATTGCTATAGAATCTGGATGGAAAAAACATTTTTATCCTCATTTTCGACTAATATCGTGGTGAGATTCCTTTCTTGCATAAATATGGAGGAAATATTCTATTGGCGCGCTATAGCCACTGCAATGCTATGTAATCTGGCTGGAAAATTCAATCGTATTGACATTTTCGTCTAATATCGTGGTGAGCAACCCACTTGTGTAAATAAGGAGGAAAGTCACTATAGGCATGATATAGCCATTGCAATTCTATAGAATCTGCGTGCAAAATTCGATTTTATTGACATTTTCGACTTATGTCGTGGTGAGCTACCTTTCTTGCATAAATAAGGAAGAAATATCCTGTTGGCGTGCTATAGTCATTGCGATGCTTTAGAATCTGTCTGGAAAATTCAATTTTATTGAGGTTTTCGGCTAATATCGTGGTGAGCTAACTTTCTTGCATAAATATGGAAGAAGTATACTATTGGCGTGCTATGGCCATTGCAATGCTATAGAATCTGTCTGGAAGGTGCAATTTTAATGACATTTTGACTAATATCCTGGTGACCTAACTTTCTTGCATGTATATGGAGGAAAGATAATACTGGCGTGTTTTAGCCATTGCAATGCTATAGAATCTGGTTGGAAAATTGAATTTTATTGACATTTTCGACTAATATCTTGGTGAGATACCTTTCTTGCATAAATATGGGGGAGAGACTCTAGTGGCGTGCAACAGCCATTGCAATCCAATAGGATCTGGCTGGAAAATATATTTTTATTGACATCTTGGACTAATATCGTGGTGAAATGTCATCCTTGCATAAATAATAATGAAATATTCTATTGGCGATCTATAGCCAATGTAATGCTATAAAATCTGACTGGAAAATTCAATTTTCTGCCATTTTCGACTAATATCGTGGTAAACTAACTTTCTTGCTCATATAAGGATGAAATATACTTTTGGCGTGCTGTAGCCATGGCATTGCTATAGAATCTGGCTGGAAAGTTCAATTTTATTGACATTACTGACTACTATCGTGGTGACCTAACTTTCTTGCATATATAAGGCGGAAAGATTCTACTGGCGTAATATAGTCTTTGCATTCCTATAGAATCTGGATGGAAAATTCAA
>NW_016987067.1:0-745 GCF_001483705.2 Eufriesea mexicana | reverse complement strand
TGTTTAGGTTAGGCTTGTTAGCTTCGACTTTTCCTATAAACGCTGAGATTATATGGATTTATGAGCTTCACTCTCCACTGCCGTGCTCCGCTCTATTCTGGGGAGGACAGCAATAGTGGTCGCGGCACGTTAGGTTTTGTTTGGTTACGTTCGGATATGATACGATTGAATAGGTTAGGAGAGGGTAGCTTTGACCTTAAGGCCATAGTCTGCTATTAGAAGGACTTCTGAGTTCTACAGTGCTGGAATATTTTCAGCTTGGCTCTGGTAAGGACAGAAATAGTGTTATCGGCCCGTTATGCTGAGTCCGGTTACGTTCGGTTTGGATGGTTTACGCTCAGTTTTGATTGGATAGCGCTAACTATTGCGCTGCACACTGCTATTCGATGGATTTGTGCGGGCTACAGTGCTCTAGTGTAACCTGCTAGGCTCTAGGTAGGGCAGCAATAGCTGTCTCGGCACGTTAGGCTGTGTTAAGCTAGGTATGTTTATGTTCCCTCGGTTTGGGTTAGGCTTGGCTCAATTTGACGTTTCTGTTATACATTGCGATCCTAAGGATTTCTCCGTCATACTCTCCACCAGTGTGTTCTGCATGGGCCTTGGGAGATCAGTAATAGTGATCGCGGCACGTTAGTTTGTGCTAGATTATGTTCGGTTATGGTAGGACAGGATAGCTTTGGCTTTAGGTGGATTCCTGCGCACTTTAGTGCTTCAATGCATTGTGCTCGGCTCTGGGCATGCCAGC
>NW_016987066.1:0-4624 GCF_001483705.2 Eufriesea mexicana | reverse complement strand
GGTTAGGTTAGGATAGGTCAGATTCTGTTTGGATGGGGGAGGCCGGTATCTACGGACACCACCGCCCGGTCGGTTGCGGTGCTTCTGAAGAAGGGGCCGTTTAGTTGGGGCGAATAGTCTGACAGTCCGTGGTGACCGCCTGACTAGCTCGGCTGAGAAAGCCTAGCAGCCGGCGGCACAGGACGATCGGGGTCTTGATTTAGTCGCGTTAAGTTTGGCCAGGTAGGTTAGTTTAAGCTTGGTCAGGAATACCCTGACTTTTGTGCTATTGAGGATTTCTGCGCGCTATATCGCCCTACTATACTCTGCTCGACACTCGGGATGTCACCAATTGTGGTCTGGGTACGATAGTTTGAGCTATATTCCGTTTGGTCTGTCTAGGTTATGCCAGTTTATGTTAGGGTCGCTTAGACTTTTGTGCTTTACACTGAATTGCGAGGGCCTTCTGCGCCCTATTGTGCTGTAGTATGTTATGCTTGGCTCTGTAGAGGGCCGCACTGGTGTTCCCGGCATTTCAGATTTAGCTATCCCACGCTTGGCTTGGTTAGGGTAGGTCAGGATAGGTTAGCACATCTTTGACTCTTGCGCTATACACTGCTGTTCGGAAGACGTTTGCACTCCACATTTCTCTGCTATACACTGCTTGGCCCCTGTGAGGCCAGCAGTAGTTGTTGTGCCACGTCAGGTTGAGATAGGTAACGTTTTGCTACGCCAGGACGGGTTAAGTTTGGTTAGGATAGCTTCGACTTTTGTGCTGTACATTGATATTCGGCGGATTTTCGCGCTGTACTGGTTTCTAATGGTTTCTGCTTGGCTCAGGGGATGCCAGCAATGGTGGCATCGGCACGTTAAGTTGAGTTATGCTACATTAGGTTTGGTTAGGTTATATCAGGTAAGGTTAGTATATCTTTGCTTTTTATGCTATACACTTCATGTCGGCGGACTTCTGCGCTCCACTTTGCTCTACTATTCTGCGCTCGAGTCTAGGGTGACCAGCAATCGTGGTCGCGGGTAGGCTAGGCCAAGTCAGATTACTTTCGGTCTGGTTAGGTTAGGCTAAGTTTTGTTCGGGAAGCTTTGACTTTCGTGCTGTACACCGTTTTTCGGCGGATTTTTGCGCTCTAATCTGCTCTACAATCTCGCGCTTGGCCCTGCGAAGGGCAGCAATAGTGTTCGCGGCACATAACGTTTTGTAAGCCCAAGTGTGAATAGGTTCCATTGGTTTGGGTTAGGGTCGGGTAGCTTTGACTTCTTTGCCATGCTCTGCTGTTTTATGGTCTTCTACTCTCTTCTAATATACTCTGCGTGACTCTGTCTGAGCCAGCAAAGTTGGTATCGGCGGGTTAGGTTGTGTTAGGTTACGTTCGACCTGGTTATGTTTGGTTACATTAGGTTGGGTTAGCTTTGACTTTTGTGCTATACACTGCTGTTCTAAGGATTTCTGCGCTCCATTCTCCTCCAGTATGTTCTGCTTGGCGCTGACGAGGGCAGCAATACTGTTCTCGGCATGTTACGTTGTTGAAGGTTACGTTTGAATACTTTAAGTTTGGTTAGGTTAGTACATGATGGCTCAGACTTTTGTGCTATACACTGCTATACGCAGGTTTTCTGCGCCCTACTTTGCCCTAATATTTTCTGCTTGGCTCTGTGGAGGCCATCATTTTTGGTTTCGGCGCGTGAGGCTGAGTTGTGTTACGTTTGGTTAGATTAGGTTAGGTTAAGTTTTGTTGGGACAGATCTAACTTTTATACTTCATGCCGATATTCCGGGGATCACTGCTCTGTGCATTACCCTACAAGCCTCCGCTTGGCTCTGGGGTGGCCCGTAATAGTGGTCGTGGCACGTTTGAATTGTTAGGTCCCGTTTGGTATGGTTACGTTAATCTATGTTTGGATACGACTGCCCTGCTTTTCGTGCTGCATGCTGCTGCTCGGATGATCTCTGCGCTCTACTTGGCTCCAATGTGTTCTGCTTTGCCATGGGGATGCCAGGAACAGTGGTCTCGGTAAGTTACGTCGAGATAGGCTGCGTTTGGTGAGGTTAGTGTAGGACAGGTTGCTGCAGGATATCTTTGGCTTTTGGGGTATACAATGCAATGCGGTTTATTTTTGCGCTCTACTGTGCTCTGCGATATCCTGCCTTGCTCCTTGGTGGCCGCCAACAGCGGTCTAGGTACGTGAGGTTGAGCTACGGTACTTCTGGATATTTTAGGGTAGGTAATGTTTGGCAAGGATAGTTGTGACTTTTGCTCTATACACAGAAACTCGGTGGATTTCTACGCTCTATTTGGCTCTACTATATCCTGCTTGGTCCTGGGGAGGCCAAAAATGGCTGTCGCGTATTGTCACGCTGGGTTAGCCAACGATTATTCAGGTTACGTTAGTTTGGGTAAGATTTGGACAGGTTTGGCCTTCTGATGTTCACTGCGATTCTATGGATTGCTGAGCTCTAATCTCCCCTGTTATATTCTGCTTGGCTATGGGAAGGCCAGCAATAGTGACCGCGGCATTATAGCTTGAGTTTGGTTAAGTTTGGCTACGTTACGATTGGTTAGGTTAGGGCGGTATAGCTATGACTTTCGTGCAGCACACTGCCATTCCAAGGACTTGTGCTCGATCTTACCCTGCTTGCCTCTGGGGACGTCAGGAATATATGTCGCGGCACATTAGGTTGAGCTACGCTTCGTTTGGTTATGTCAGGTTCTGTTAGGCTTGGTTGGGTTATCTTTGACTTTTGTGCAACGAACTGCTGTTCATTGGATTTCTGCTCTCTACTGTGCTATAGTGTACTTCGCTCGGCTCTGGAGATGTCAGCAGTAGTGGTTTAAGCACCCTAGGTTGAGTTGGGTTACGCTTGGTTATGTTACGTTTGGTTACATTAATCTAGGATAGCTATGACTTTTCTGCTACACACTACTATTCGGCGGATTTCTGCGCACTACTGTGATCAAGCATGCGCTGCTTTGCTCAGGGGAGGCCAGAAATTGTGACCGCTGCGGGCGTGGTTGTGTTATGTTACGTTTGGCTTGGTTAGTATTTTCTGGGTTAGGGTTGGATGAACTTGACTTCTTTGCTGTACACTGGAATGCGGTGCATTTCCGCGATCTACTGTGCTCTAGTATTTTCTGCTTGGCTCTGGGGAAGCCAGTAATAGTGGTGTCGGCGCATTAGATAGTGATAGCTTCCGTCTCGTTATGTTACATTGGCATTGGTTAGGTTCGCATAGCTTGGATTTTTCTGCTGTGCGCTGCGATTCTGTGGGTTTCTGAACCCTGCCTCCCTCTAATATGCTCTGCTTGACCATGTGGAGGCCAGCAATACTGGCCGCAGCACGTGGGTTTCGTTAGATATATTTCGGCTAGGGTAGTTTAAGTTGGGTTAGGCTGGTATAGCTCTGACTATTGTGCTCGACACAGATATCCCATGGGCTTCTTTGCACTACTGTGCTCTATCGCATTCCGCTTGTCTCCTGGCACGCCAGCAGTGGTGGCAGCTCCGTGTCTGGTTGAGTTTGGTTACGTTCTGTTATGTTACGTATGCTTAGGTTAGGAGAGGGTAACTTTAACTCTTGCGCTGTGATCTACTATTCGATGCATTTCTGCGCTCCACCCTGCTCTACTATGTTCTGCTTGGCCCTATGTAGGCCGGAAATAGAGGTCGCTGCATGTTACGGTGTGCTATTCTACGTTAGGTTAGGTTAGGATAGGTCAGATTCTGTTTGGATGGGGGAGGCCGGTATCTACGGACACCACCGCCCGGTCGGTTGCGGTGCTTCTGAAGAAGGGGCCGTTTAGTTGGGGCGAATAGTCTGACAGTCCGTGGTGACCGCCTGACTAGCTCGGCTGAGAAAGCCTAGCAGCCGGCGGCACAGGACGATCGGGGTCTACTTCCCGTCCTGGATGAATGGGCGCGTAGCGGCAGCCGGGGCTATCCTATCGTAGCCTATCCATACGTAATGCAGCTCAACCTAACGTGCTGCGACCAGCATTTCAGGCCTCTAAAGCGTCAAGCATAGCATATCAGAGGTGTGTAGTGCGCAGAAATCCAAAGAATCGCAGTGAATAGCAGAAAAGCCGTAGCTACTTTACCTAAACCTAACCGAAGCTAACGTAACACAACCAAACGTACCCTATCTCAGCATAATGTTCCGAGACTACTATTACTGGCATGCTCAGAGGCAAGCTGCACAAACCAGAGCCCAGTGGAGTGCAGCAATCCATCAAATCGCAGCGTAGGGATCAGAAGTCAAGGTTACCCTATACCAACCTAACAAAATGTCGCACAACCAAGCGCAAGTTAACGGAAACTAACGTGCCTACATCACAATTGCTGGCCTCTCCATCGCCAAGCGGAACATATTAGAGGAGAGAGGAGCGCTGAAGCCCATAGAATGAAAGTGTATGGCAATAAAGTCTATGCTATCCTTACCTGACCCAAATTAACCAAACACAGCCGAACGTGACCTAACTGAATGTAAAGTGCCGAAACCAACATTGCTGCCATCCACAGAGCCGAGCAAAGCATATTAGAACACAGGAGAGCGCAGGATTCCTTCGAATAGTAGTGTATAGCACAACATTCAAAGCTATCCTCTTCAAGCCTGACCAACCGTAGCATAACCAAGC
>NW_016987065.1:0-1229 GCF_001483705.2 Eufriesea mexicana | reverse complement strand
ACGCCAATAGAACCTTCCTTACTTATTTATGCAAGAAAGGTAGCTCATTACGATATTAGTCGCAAATGTCAATGAAATTGAGTTTTCCAGCAAGATTCTGCAACATATCAATGTCAATAGCACGCCAACAGTATCTTTCCTCCTTATTTATGCAAGAGACTTAGCTCACAAAGATATTTGTCGAAAATGTCAATAAATTTGAATTTTCCAACCGCATTCAATATCACTGCAATAGCTATAGCACTCCAATAGAATCTTTCCTCCTTATTTATGCAAGAAAGATAGCTCACGACCATATTATACGATAATGTCAATAAAATTGATTTTTCCAGCCAGATACTATTGAAATGCAATGGCTATAGCACGCCAATAACATCTACCCCCGTTGTTTATGCAAAAAAGATAGCTCACCACGATATTAGTCGAAACTGTGAGTAAAATTGAAGGTTCCAGCCAGATTCTGTAGCATTGGAATGGCTATAGCACGCCAATAGAACCTTTGCTCCTTATGTATGCAAGAAAGATAGCTCACCATGATATTAGTCGAAGATGTCAATAACACTGTATTTTCCAGCCAGATTCTATAGCATTGCATTGGCTATAGCACGCCAATAGGACCTTTCCTCCTTATTTATGAAAGAAAGGTAGCTCACCACGATATCAGTCGAAAATGTCAATAAAATTGTATTTTCCTGCCAGATACTATAGCATTGCATTGGCTATAGCACGCCAATAGAACCTTTCCTCCTTATTTATGCAAGAAAGGTAGCTCACCACGATATTAGTTGAAAATGTCAATAAAATTGAATTTTCCTGCCAGATTCTATAGCATTGCAATGGCAAAAGCACGCCAAAGGGATCTTTCCTCCTTACCTATGCAAGGAAGTTTACGATATTAGTCGAAACTGTCAATAAAATTGAACTTTCCAGCCAGATTCTATAGCATGGCAGTTGCTATAGCACGCCAATAGAACCTTCCTTACTTATTTATGCAAGAAAGGTAGCTCATTACGATATTAGTCGCAAATGTCAATGAAATTGAGTTTTCCAGCAAGATTCTGCAACATATCAATGTCAATAGCACGCCAACAGTATCTTTCCTCCTTATTTATGCAAGAGACTCAGCTCACAAAGATATTTGTCGAAAATGTCAATAAATTTGAATCTTCCAACCGCATTCAATATCACTGCAATAGCTATAGCACTCCAATAGAATCTTTCCTCCTTAT
>NW_016987064.1:287-566 GCF_001483705.2 Eufriesea mexicana | reverse complement strand
CACAGTTAGGTAGAGTTAGGTAAAGTTTGGCTAGGGCAGCTTTAACTTTTGTTCTGTACACTGAGATGGACTTCTGCGCTCTACTGTCCTCTAGTATCTCCTGCTTGACTCTGGGGACAGCAACAATAGCGGTTTCTACACTTTAGGTCGCGTTATGTTATTTTCGGCCATGTTCCGATGGTTTGAGTTAGGCTTATGCAGCTATGACTTTTCTGATGTACACTGCGATTCTATGGATTTCGCCGTTGTGCTCTTCACTAGTGTGGTCCGCTTGGCACT
>NW_016987064.1:0-225 GCF_001483705.2 Eufriesea mexicana | reverse complement strand
TATTACGTTTGGATAGGTTGGGACAGGATGGTTTTGACTTTTGGGCTATACTCTGCGATTCGGTAGATTTCTGCGCTCTACATTCCTCTACTATACCCTGGTCGTCTCTGGGGAGGCCAGCAATAGTGGCCGAGGCACGAAAGTTTGAGTACGGTTAAGTTTGGTCAGGTCAGGTTACGATAAGTAATGGGAGGATAGCATTCACTTTTGTGCTATAGACCGCTA
>NW_016987063.1:0-329 GCF_001483705.2 Eufriesea mexicana | reverse complement strand
GACATTTTCGACTAATATCGTGGTGAGCCAACTTCCTTGTATAAGTAAGAAGGGAAGATTCTACTGGCGTGCTATTGCCATTGCAATGCTAAAGAAACTGGGTGGAAAATTCAATTTTATTGACATTTTCAACCAATATCGTGGTGAGCTAGCTTCCTGGCATAAGTATGGTGGAAAGATGCTTTTGGCGTGCTATAGCCATTGCAATGCTGTAGAATCTGTTCGGAAAATTCAATTTTATTGACATTTTCGACTAATATCGTGGGGAGTTAACTTTCTTGGATAAATAAGGAGGAAGGATTCTATTGACGTGCTATTGCCATTGCAAT
>NW_016987062.1:0-2389 GCF_001483705.2 Eufriesea mexicana | reverse complement strand
GGGGCGAGGCACTGCAAGTTTGGGTCGCGGGGTTGGATCTCCGGTTGCTCAACCGGTGTTCCGAAAGCACGTGCGTCCGGTGGAACGACAGGTACATCGTGGACACGTTGTTCGCATCGCCGGCAGCTTTGCGGCGGTTCACAGGCTGGTGGGTGGCGGTGGAGGTGGAAACGCTCAGCGACAACTTCCACATCACCATGATGCTTGCCGTCACTTCTCGCACCGGTCTGGAACCACCCAGCGGGAAGCACACCACCGCGCCGCGATGGGCGCTCGGGCGCCTCGACCGCGACCTCTTCGCCGCGGCCGTCCATGTCGTCGCCTGAGCGAATGGGGCCGTCAGGCGTGAAAACGACGAAGCGAGATTAGTGGCGGAGCGGATAAGTGCGGCGATGACGAGCGCGTGCGAGCTCGCCATGCTCGCGCGGTGCAGTGCACTGAAGGTCGACCAAAATCGCGCAACTCCGTGAGCTTTGCGTGCTCACCCGGTGCCAGTACACCCGGGCGTGGCGTCGACGAGGCGCGCCTTCCGCCGTGGATATCGCCCGCCTCTCTCGCGAGTACCGGTCCGCTGTGGACGATCTCCGGAGGGAGATTCGCACAGCCAAATCTCGGCAATGAGACGAACACCTCGCGACGCTCGAAGGCGATCCGTGGGGACGACACTATAAATTAGTAAGGGGGAAGATAATGGTATGGGCGCCCCCCGGGACTGAGCGTATGTACCCCGAGCTCCTGCTTCGGGTGATCGACACCCTCCTCTCGGTGGTGGCAGAGGAGGGGGTGCAACCCGCTGCAGTGCGGTCGGAAATGGTTGGATGGTCCGACGAGCTGGATGTCTCGCGCGAGGAGTTGTGCCGTGCCGTCGTCACGATGGCGGCGAGGAGCACCGCCCCCGTACCGGACAGCATCCCAGGCCGCGCCTTTACACTGGCTCTGAAAGCGTGGGATTCCCCAACACATGATGGCGGTGATCGGCGAATATTTTGCGGAGCGCTCGGTCGAGTGTCTCGGACGATACACGACCGTCGTGCGGGCGACGAACTGCGGGGTTCCACAGGGATCGCTACTCGGGCCGATCGTCTGGGACTTCGCGTATGATGCCGTGTTGCGCACTCCCCTTCCCCGCGGCCGGAGCCTTACGTGTTGCGCGGACGACACGCTGGTGATGGCCGCCGGGTCGAGTTGGGAGGAGGCCACGCTGCGCGCGGAAAGCGGCGTGGCCCTCGTCGCGAATAGCATCCAGCGGCTGGGGCTGTGTATCCCCACCGAGAAGACCGAGGCAATGTGGTTTTGCCATCGGCACAACGGGAAGCCACCCCAGTCCCTGATGCGCGTGGAGAACGTCGTTTCTTACGGGTCTCCGATCTGGGCGAACGACCTGGTCGCCAGTCCGCGCAGTCTGGCGATTCTCCGGCGAGTCGCTCGCAGGATGGCGATCAGGGTCGTGCGCAGTTACCGCACGATTTCCCACGAGGCGGCGATGGTCCTGGCGGGTGTTCCGCCATTCGAACTGCAAGCGGTGGGAGAGGCCCGTATCTACGGTCTCCTACACGCTGTCGGCGGCGGTGCTCCTGAAAAAGGGGCCGCTTCCTTGAGGCGAAGGGTCCGACAGACCTTGATGACCGCCTGGCTAGCTAGGATGAGGAAGCCGAGCAGTCGGCGGCACCGGGCGAACGACGCTGTGCTCCCAGTGCTGGATGCATGGGGGCGCAGCGGCTGCCAGCTCACTTTCCGCCTGACACAGGTTCTAACCGGGCGCGGGTGCTTCGGGTTGTACATGTGTCGTATCGGGCGGGAACGTGGGACGCGATGTCGTCACTACGGAGAAGGGCGGGACACGGCGGAGCACACGCTGGAGTAATGTCCGGCGTGGGCTCGTGCGCGCCTGGTACTTTGTCGCGTGCAGGGTCGGACCTTTCACTCTCCGTCATTGCGGCGCTGATGGCGGAGGGCATAGGTGCTTGGCGTGCGGTGGCCTCATCCTGCGAGGCGGTTATGCTACAGAAGGAGGCCGCGGAGAGATCCCGCGATCGTCGCGCGTGCTCCTCGCGCGTAGGGCGGCGGAGGCTGCAAGCGCGGCGCCGGGGGGTCTAATCTCGTTAGACCTCCACCTTCGCTAGCGACCATGTACCTACGGCCGGGGAGACCGTCTCTCTCCCGTTGTAACCTGGGTCAGGGTGACCACGAGCTGGCATGTGGGGGCCCGTCAGATCGAGAGACCGTGGACCGGGCGCGCGGCGTCGCGTGATGGTCGCGCTGCGTCCGCAGGGTATGCGTATGATGCGGTGCGGTGGTATGCATGTTCTGTGTGTGTGTGTGTGTGTGTGCCTGTAATCTACCCGTCTCGCGCGCATGGACATGATCGTTTCGGGTGCGATTTCCCGTC
>NW_016987061.1:0-549 GCF_001483705.2 Eufriesea mexicana | reverse complement strand
CACAATATCGTGCCCCCATCACTATTGCGGGCATCCGCAGACTCAAGCGGAACAGGTAAGTGGTGTGTAGAACGCAGAAATATATGTGGTCGCTGTGTATACCAGAAAAGTCTAGTCAAAGCTACACAAGTCCAAGTCAAATCAACAGGACATGATCAAACAGCCTGACTCAACATTTCGGCCGACACCGATATTGTTGCCCTTCCAAGTGACCAGCGGGGCATACTGGAGCACTGTAGACCGCAGTAATCCACCGAAAATCAGTGTACATCGCAAAAGTTATAGCTACCTTAACCATACGTGTCCTAACCAAACCTCGCCGAAAGTAACCTGACTCAACCGTACGTACCGCGACCGCTATTACTGACCTCCCCAGAGTCGAACAGAGTGTAGTAGAGCAATGAAGTGCGCAGAAATCCACCGACTATCAGTGTACAGAACAAAAGTCAAAGCTATCCTATCCAAACGTAACTAAACGTAACATAGGTCGACGTTACGTAACCAGCCGCTACGTGCCGAGACCGCCGTTGCTGGAACCACCAGATTGAA
>NW_016987060.1:0-349 GCF_001483705.2 Eufriesea mexicana | reverse complement strand
AGATCATCTGACGTTCTCAATCCAATGGTAGGTATAGCCATCCGCTTACCATAGAATAAGTCTGTTCAAAATCTATAACCTGCTACAATTTGATGAATAGACAATCTAACGTTCTCAATTCAATCTTTGGTATAGCCATCTACTTACCATAGAATAAGTCTATTCAAAATCTATAACCTGCTATAGTTAGGTGAATAGATCACCTTACGTTGTCAATCCAATGGTAGGTATAGCCATCTACTTACCATTGAATAGGTCTGTTCAAAATCTATAACCTGCTATAGTTTGATGAATAGATCACCTAACATTCTCAATCCAATGGTAGGTATAGCCATCTACTTACCATAGA
>NW_016987059.1:0-1022 GCF_001483705.2 Eufriesea mexicana | reverse complement strand
AATAAAATTGAATTTTCCAGGAAGATTCCATAGCTTTGCAATGCCCATAGCACGCTAATAAATACTTTCCTCCTTATATATGCAAGAAAGTTAGCTCACAACTACGTTAGTCGAAAATGTCAATAAATTTGAATTTTCCATGCACAGTCTACATCAATGCAATCGGTATACCACGCCAATAGTATCTTTCCTCCATATTTACGAAAGAAAGTTAGCTCACCACAATATTAGACGGAAATGTCAATAAAATTGAGATTTTCAGACACATTCTATATCATTGCAATGGATATAGCACGCCAAAAGTATCTCTCCTCCTTACCTATGTAAGGAAGATTGCTCACCACGATATTAGTCGAAAATGACAACAAAATTGAACTTTCCAGCCAGATTCGACAGAATTGCAATGGGTATAACACGCCAAAATCATCTTTCCTACTTACCTATGCAAGGAAGATAGTTCCCACGGTATTAGTCGAAAATGTCAATAAAATTGAATTTTCAAACAAGATTCTGTACCAATGCAATGCCTATGGCACGCCATCTGTATATTTCCTCCTTATTTATGCAAGAAAGGTGGCCTACCACGGTATTAGTCGAAAATGTCAGAGAAATTGAATTTTACTGCCAGAGTCCATAGCATTGCGACAGCTATAGCACGCCAATAGAATCTTTCCTCCTTATTTATGCAAGAAAGTTAACTCACGACGCTATCTGCCGAAAATGCCAGTAAAATTGAATTTACCAGCCAGATTCCATAGCATTCCGACGGCTATTGCACGCCAATTGAATCCCTCCTCCTTATTTTGAAAGAAAGATAGCTCACCATGATATTAGTCGAAAATGTCAATAAATTTGAATTTTCCAACCACATTATAAATCATTGCAATGGCTATAGCACGCCAATAGTATTCTTCCGCCTTATTTATGATAGAAAGATAGCCCATCATGATATTAGTCGGAAATGTCAATAAATTTGAATTTTCCAACTACATTCTATATCATTGCAATGACTATAGCACGCC
>NW_016987058.1:1361-2117 GCF_001483705.2 Eufriesea mexicana | reverse complement strand
AAAGACATCCCTAACCAAACCGAACGTAACCTAACGGAACGCAGCACAAACCCAAACTAACTTGTCGAGGCCACTATTACTGGCCTTCCCAGAGCCAAGCAAAACATATTAGAGCGGAGTTGAGCGCAGAAGTCGACCGTATTTCAGTGTACGGCACACAAGTCAAAGATGTCCAATCCTAACCAAAGACATCCCCAACCAAACCGAACGTAACCTAACCCTGCCAGACACGCCGTGGCCACAGTTTCTGGCCTCCACAGACCAAAGCAGGGCACGTTAGATCATAACATTGCGCAGAAATCCCCCGAGTAGCTGTGTAGAGCACAAAAGTCCAAGCTGTCGTTGCCTAACATAAACAAACATAGCATAACCAAACATAACATAACCCCACCTAACCGACTTACACCACTACTGCTGACCTCTCCAGGGCCAAGCGCAATATACTACAGACTACAGAAATACGCGGCGATGCAGTGTAGAGCACAAAAGTCAAAACCATCCTGTTCAACCTTATCCTAACCCAACCAAACCTACCGTAGCATACCTGAACCAAACGTGCCACGACTACTATTGCTGGCCTCCCCAAATTCAAGCAGACCATAGTAGAGCAATGCAGTGCACAGCTATCGACCGAATAGCAGTGTATAGCACAAAAGACAAAGCTATCCTCACAAAACATAACCGAACCTAGCCAAGCAAAGCGTAACATAACTCATCCTAGCGTGCTGAGACAAAAATTTCTGCCCCCCCCCCCCC
>NW_016987058.1:0-930 GCF_001483705.2 Eufriesea mexicana | reverse complement strand
CACCTACCCAGGCCTAATCTAACCTAACCTAACGTAGAGTAACCAAACCTTACGTGCCGCGAGCACTGTTGCCGGCATCCCCAGAGACGAGCAGAATGCGATAGAGTACAGTGGAGCACAGAAGTTCATAGTATATGTGTGTTGAGGACATATGTCAAAGCTACCCTAACCTAACTCAGCCAAACCTAACCCAACCAAACGTTACCAAACCCAACCTAGCCTGTCGTGACCAGTATTGCTGGCCTCCACAGAAACAAGCAGAGCACAATAGCGGAGAGTAGCGTGCAGAAGCAGACAAAATCGCAGTGTATAGCAGAAAAGTAGAAGGTATGCAAACCAAAACAGAACTAGCGTAAACTAACACAACGTGTCCTATGAAAACCTGTCATGCCGATACCACCATAACTGGCTTCCCCATAGCCAAGCGGAGCACACTTGGGCACAGTAGAGCGCAGAAATCTTCCGAATGGCAGCGTATACCTCGAAAGTCAAATCCATCCAAGTCTAACCCAAACTATCGTGCCGAGAACACAAATACAGGACTCCCCAGGGTGGACCAGGACATTGTAGAGCAATGAATGGCGCAGAAATCCTCCGAATAGCAGTGTATAGTACAAAAGTCAAACTCATCTTATCCTAACCTAGCCAAACGTACCATAACCAAACTTAATCTCAAACCACCTATCGCGCCTACACCAATATTTCTGACGTCTACAG
Source organism: Eufriesea mexicana (assembly GCF_001483705.2). NCBI lineage: Eukaryota > Metazoa > Arthropoda > Insecta > Hymenoptera > Apidae > Eufriesea > Eufriesea mexicana. The sequence continues at coordinate 213 of NW_016987058.1, read as the reverse complement.
AGACAGGCAAGGCTCATTAGAGCAGTATCCAGTGCCGGAGCCCACCAAATAGCGGTGTATAGCGTAAAAGTCATAGTTACCCTAACCTGATATAACCAAACGTAACTTAACCGAACCTTACCCATCTATACCTAACGTCCCCAGACAACCATTGCTGGCCTCCGCAGCGCCAAGCAGGGCATATTAGAGAATAGTAGAGCGCAGAAATGCCCC
>NW_016987057.1:0-610 GCF_001483705.2 Eufriesea mexicana | reverse complement strand
GAATTGGTCTATACAAAATCTATAATCTGTTATTGCTTGGTGAATAATTCGCCTTACGCCTTCGATCCAACGGCAAGTACAGCCAGCTACTTGCCAGTGAACAGGTCTATTTAAAATCTATATCCTGTTGTAGCATGGTGAATAGATCGCCTAACGCCTTCAATCCAAAGGCAAGTACAGCCATCCACTTGCCAGAAATTATGTCTACACAAAACCAATAATCTGGTATAGCTTAATGAATAGATCGCTTAACGCCTTCAATCCAATGGCAAATGCAGGAATCTACTTGCCAGAGAACAGGTCTATTCAAAATTTATAAGGTGTCACAGCTTGGCGATTAGGTCGCCAATCGCCTTCAATCTAATGGCAAGTACAGCCACCTAGTCGCCAGAGAATAGGTCTATTCAAAATCTATAACCTGTGACAGCTTGGTGAATAGATCGTCTAACGCCTTCAATCCAATGGCAAGAACAGCCATCCACTTGCGAGAGAATAGGTCTATTGAAAGTCTATAGTCTGTTATAGCTTGATGGATCGATCGCCTAACGCCTTCATTCCAATGGCCAGTACAGCCATCCTCTTGCCAGAGGTCATGTCTACACAAAACCAA
>NW_016987056.1:0-1322 GCF_001483705.2 Eufriesea mexicana | reverse complement strand
ATTTAATGATAATCAATTTAAAGTTATGAAGATGACTCAGTAAATTATGATAAATATTGATATAACAATAAGTATGATAAAAATAAATATAAATATATTGAAACTGCTGAAAGAAAGTTTACTAGTATATATGGAATAGTAAAAGATTCTTATAGAAAAGTATGTCAACATGAATATACTGGTGAATATTTATATCCATTACATAAATATTGTGGTATCGCAGGATGAGCGTGTTATCTAGAGTGCGTGCGAAAGGATGAATGGTCGTGCGCTAGGATCATGTGGACGGGATGTTTATGAATGTATCGGATGAAAGTAAAGAGTGGCTTTAGGAATGCGTTTGAGTGCTTGGGCTGAATGACCCGCTGAGGGTAAGATTGCGAGGAGTGCATGGGAAAGTGTGATTGGAGAGAGAGAGTGTGGAGTCGGTCGTAGTACGTGTAGTATATGAGAGTTCAGAGTCACGCATCTCTAATCTTTCCCTCTAACATAAACATTCATTGAAATCGATGCTCTTGCGCGTGGTCTCTTTCGTTCTGGGTCCAGACACACCTGCCATTCTTCCAGGGCCGTACTTATTCCAATCCCACATATATGGAATAGTAAAAGATTCTTATAGAAATGTATGTCAACATAAATTTACTGGTGAATATTTATATCCATTAGATATATATATTAATAGAGACAAAAATAAAAAGTTTGCTATTTCAGTTAATAAATTAATAATAATCAATGCAGATTTAAATAATATTACATAACATAGTTATTATGTATAATTTAAAAGTGGACATAACTTTATCAACTATTTGTAGAAGAATGAAGAATACTATTATATATTTAGAAGAAGAGTCAAAAGAAAATAGAAAAATTTAGACATAGATCAGTAAGTATTAATATGGGATTTGATTTATATAAACCAACTATTAATAGGCATGTTTAAGAAAACAAATATCCTTTTGTTATATCAACTATAAAAGTCCAAACAATTACTAAAAAAGTGTGTTTTAAAGCAATAATAACTGTATTATATAATATTTCCATTAATTATGTTAATAAAAATTTAAATTTGAGTGGAGACGGTGCAACTTATACTAATGTGCTGCTAATTATTTAAGAACAGATTATGCTTTGGATAAATGACGTCCGTTACAAAAATTAAAACAAGTATTTATTGTTGGTCGAAGAACAAAAGAAAGTAATAAAAAAAATAAATTATGCATATTATGTATTATTTTTAAGTGGTAATTATTATACATTAATAGATTATTTAAAAGAAAACAATGCTGATGAAAGGATATATCAATTTTTTTTAAATAATAAGG
>NW_016987055.1:0-600 GCF_001483705.2 Eufriesea mexicana | reverse complement strand
CTTCGTTGTGTTAGGTCATCGTAGCTTCGACTATTCTGCTGTGCACTGCAATTCTATGGATGTATGCGTTTCACTCTACTCTAATATGTTCTGCCTGTGTCTGGGGATTGTTGTGTAGGTACGCTAGGTTGAGCTATGTTCGTTTGGTTATGTTAGGTTTAGTAAGGTTAGGATAGGATAACTTTAACTTTTACGTTACACACTGATATTCGGGGGATTCCTGCGCGCTTCGTTGCACTACGATACTCTGCCCGACTCTGGGGAGACCAGCAGTAGCGGCCGCTTCACGATAGGCAGAGTTAGGTTACACTTGGGACGGTTAGATTAGGAAACGTGTGGTTAGGGTGGCTTTGACTTTTGTACCATACACGGATATTCGGTGGATTTCTGCGCGCCGATGTGCTCTAATACGTTCCGCGTGGCTCTGCGGAGTACAGCAATACAGGTCTCCACTGGATATGTTAGGTGTTCCACGAACGGTTATGTTAGGTTGTGGCAAGTTAGGTTATGATATATATGTCTTTTGTGCTAGATACCGCTATTTTGTGGCTCCCTACGCTCTACATTACTCTACTATACTCTGCTCGGCTCTGGCTTGAC
>NW_016987054.1:288-555 GCF_001483705.2 Eufriesea mexicana | reverse complement strand
AGAATCTGACTGGAAAGTTCAATTTTATTGACATTTTCTTCTAATATCGTGGTGAGCAAACTTCCACGATTAAATCAGGAGCAAAGATGTTTTTGGCGTGCCACAGCCACTGCAATGCAATGGAATATGACTGGAATGTACAACTTTATAGACATTTTCGGCTAATATCGCGGAGTGCAGACATTCTTGTGCAAATATGGATGAAAGACACTATCGGCGTGCTATAGACATTGCAATGCAACAGAATCTGACTGGAAAGTTCAATTT
>NW_016987054.1:0-214 GCF_001483705.2 Eufriesea mexicana | reverse complement strand
GGCGTGCTATAGCCACTGCAATGCAATAGAATCAGACTGGAAAGGTCAATTTTATTGACATTTTCGACTAATATCGTGGTGAGCTAGCTTTCGCGCATAAATAAGGAAGAAAGGTTCTATTGGCGATCAATAGCCATTGCAGCTCACCAGAATCAGACTGAAAAATTCAATTTCATTGATATTTTCGACTAATATCGTGGTGAGCATACTTTCT
>NW_016987053.1:0-333 GCF_001483705.2 Eufriesea mexicana | reverse complement strand
TATGTGCTTTATACTGCTATTCGGTGGAGTTCTGCTCTCTACTGTGCTCTAATATGTCGTGCTTGGCTCTGGCGAGTGCAGCAATGGTGGCCTCGGCACGTTACTTTGAGACACGTTACGTTCGGGTAGGTTGGGTTAGGATATGCTTGGCTGGCATGGCCTTAACTTTTGAGCTGCATACTGCTATTCGCTGCATATATAAGCTGTACTCTGCTTTATTAGGCTCAGCTTGGCACTGTGGAGGGCAGCAATATGGTTTTCGTCACGATTGGTTGGTTCATGCTATGTACTGTCATGTCCTGCTGGTTAGTGTTACGTTCGGATATCTATGAC
>NW_016987052.1:0-648 GCF_001483705.2 Eufriesea mexicana | reverse complement strand
TAGTCTACGTCTTGTTGTGTTGGGTTAGTTGAGGTTGTGCTATTGTATCTTTGACTTTTGTGCATTGCATAGCTATTCGGTGTCTTTCTGCGGCCTACTGTGCTCTAGTATGTTCATTCGTCTTAGAGGAGGCTAGTAACTGTGGTCTCGGCACGTTAGTTTGAGTTAGGCTACGTTTGGTTAGGTTACGTTTGTTTGGGTTATGTTCGTGTAACCCTGACTTTTGTGGCATTCACTTTTATTCGGCGGATTTGTGCGCCCTACTGTGCTCTACTATACTCTATTCGACTCTGGGGCGGCCAGCAATAGTGGTCGCGGAACGTTAGCCTTAGTTACGTTACGCTTGGCAATGTTAAGTTTGGTTAGGTTAGGATAGGATGGCTTTGACTTTTCCGCTATACACAGCGATTCTATACATTTATGAGCCCCACTCCCCTCTATTATTCACCGCTCGTCTCTGTGGAGTCCAGTGATTGTGGTCCCTGCACGTTAGGTTGAGATAGTTTACGTTTTGTTAGGTAATGTTCGTCTGGATAGGTGTACAGCTTTGACTTTCTCGGCAAAGACTGTTGTTCGGCGTATTTTTGCGTTCTACTGCGCTCTACTATACTCTGGTCGGCTCTGAAGTTGCATGCAATTGTGCTCGTG
>NW_016987051.1:0-577 GCF_001483705.2 Eufriesea mexicana | reverse complement strand
TAGGCTACGTTTACATATGACAAGTCGGTTATGTTAGGACAGAATTGCTTTGACTCATGTGCCTTTGGCTCCTATTCGTTGGATCTTTGCGCTCTACTGCACGCTAACATGTGCTTCCGGGCCTGTGGCGACAAGTAATAGTGGTCTCGGCACGACATGTTGTGCTATGCTACGGTTGTTTAAGCCAGGTTACATCAGCTTAGGCCAGGATATCAACGGCTTTTGTGCTACTCACTGCAATGCGGTGTATTTCTGCGCTCCAATGTGCTCTAATATGCTCTGCTTTTCTTTGGGGCAGCCAGTAATAGTAGCCACTGCTCGATAGTTTCAGCTAGGATACGTTCTGATGGGTTATGTTAGGTCAGGTTTGGTTAGGATATCTTCGACTTTCGCGCTATACCTTGATATTCCGTGGATACTTGTTATCTACTTTACTTTACTGTATTCTGCTTGGTTCAGGGGTTTCCTGTCGCAGTGGTCGCGGCACGTTACCTTCAACTATGCTACGCTTGGCTATGTAAGTTTAGGCCAGCTCAGGTTATGGCATCCTCGACTTTCTTATCATACACTGCTTCTC
>NW_016987050.1:0-308 GCF_001483705.2 Eufriesea mexicana | reverse complement strand
AAATTGAATTTTCCAGCCATATTCTATAGCACTGCGACGGCTATAGCACGCCAATTGAATCCTACCTCCTTATTAATGAAAGAAAAATAGCTCACCATGATATTAGTCGAAAATGTCAAAAAATTTGTATTTTCCATCCACATTCAGTATCACTGCAATGGATATGGCACGCCAATAGAATTATTCCTCCTTATTTATGCATGAAAGGTGGCTCACCACGATAATAGTCGAAAATGTCAATAAAATTGAATTTTCCAGCCGTATTCTATAGCACAGAGACGACTGCAGCACGCCAATTGAATCCATCC
>NW_016987049.1:0-296 GCF_001483705.2 Eufriesea mexicana | reverse complement strand
ATGGAGAAAAAATAAGCAGAATAATTAAAGAAAATTCTATTCTATAGAGATAGATAAGAAAACATGCACAGGTAACCTAAATGTCGAAGATATAAGGGGGGAAACACAAACGGCGTATCACCGTCGGTACCACCTGTCACTTTCGGCACTATTATAAGCAAACGAGCAGTTCAAATTCAGAAAAGATAATCAGGATAATTAAAGAAAATTCTATTCTATCGAGATAGATAAGGAAAACTGCACAGGTAACCTAAATTTCGAAGATATAAGGGGGGAAACACAAACTGCGTATCACC
>NW_016987048.1:0-361 GCF_001483705.2 Eufriesea mexicana | reverse complement strand
TCATTGCGTAAATAAGGAGGAAAGATTCAATTGGCGTGCTATAGCCGTCGCAATGCTATAGAACTGGCTGGAAAGTTCAATTTTGTTGACATTTTCGACGAATATTGTGGTGTGTTAACTTGCTTGCATAAATTAGGAGGTGAGATTCAATTGGCTAGCTATAGCCATTGCAATGCTGTGGAATCTGGAAGGAAAATTCAATTTTATTGACATTTTCGACTAATATCGTGGTGAGCTAACTTCCTTGCATAAGTGAGGATGAAAGATGCTTTCTGTGTGCTATAGCCATTGCAATGATACTGAATATGGTTGGAAAGTACAAATTTATTTACATTTTCGACTAATATCATGGTGAGCTATC
>NW_016987047.1:0-582 GCF_001483705.2 Eufriesea mexicana | reverse complement strand
TTTTACTCCTCTCTTCAAACTTACCTCGATGTTGCTTCCAAGTGTTTTTATTTCTGTGGAGCATTCGGCATACATCGAAGATATATATTTGGTAACCAACTCCGGAATACCTTTTAATTTCAGTCCATCACTGATTGCCGCGTGTGGCACGGTATCGAATGCCTTTGAGACATCGACGACCGTGACCACCCCGCCTTTGCTCCTCTTCATCTCTTGAAGTGCTCTGCTAAGGACGGCGATATTATACTTGCATCCGTCATCTCTTGTGAAGCCCTTCTGTCTTATATTGTTTTGCACCGCCGTCCTCAACCTGTTGTCCAGCATGGCCGAGAAAATTCGGCTTATCAGAGAGCCGATTGTTATAGGTCTCCAATTCCCGACCTCCTCCGTGTCATTTCCGGGCTTCGGTATTAATGTGGTCCTATTTTGTCTCCACCTACGTGGGAAATACATCTTCATTAATAGCATATTATAGAATTTGGACAACAGGCGCAGAGCACCCTCCTTTCTTAAGTGGGGTTTTGTCACGCCATCGATGCCGGGAGCTGTGTCAGTCTTAATCTTCCTCATCTTAGAGATGAG
>NW_016987046.1:0-991 GCF_001483705.2 Eufriesea mexicana | reverse complement strand
GGTTACGTTGATGTGGGTTAAGATAGCTGTGGCTCTTGTGCTACGCACTTTTATTCTATGGACATCTGCGCTCATCTGTGCGCTATCGCAGTCTGCTTGTCTCTGCGGACGCCAGGAATTGCTTTAGGTTAAGTTATGTTACGTTTGGCCAGGTCGGGTTTGGTTACGTTTAGTTAGGATGGCTTTAACTCTTGAGCCGTACACTGCTATTCGGAAAATTACAATGTCCTATATTGCTCTCGTATAATCTGCTTAGCTCCCGTAAGGTCAGCAATAGCGGTCGTGGCACGTCAGGTACTGTTACGTTACGTCCACATATGTTAAGTCTGGTTTGGTTTGGATATGATTGCTCTGACTTTTGTGCTATAAGCTGCTATTTGGCGGACTCCTGCGATCTACTCTGCTCTAGTATGCCCTGCTTGGCACTGTGGAGTCCAGCAATAGTGGTATCGTCAGGACAGTTTGAGTCAAGGTGCGCTCGGTTAGTTTACGTTTGGTTAAGTTAGGACAGGGTAGCTGCTACCTTTGTGCTATACACTATTATTCGGTATATTTCTGCGATCTTCATTGCTCTACTATTCTCTGCACGCCTCTGGGAAGGCCAGCAATGGCGGTCGTGACACGATAGGTTGTGGTAGTTTGGGTTCGGTTATGTTATGTTAGCATGGGTTAGGTTTGGATAGCTTTGACCATTGAGATATACTGCCATTCTGTTGTCTTCTACGCTCCACTTTTATGTAGTAAGTGCTGCTTTGCTATGGGGACGCCAGCAATAGAAGTCTCGGCACGTTCGGTTTAGTTATTCTGCGTCTGGTTAGGTTGGGTTAGGTCTGGATATGTTAGGATATTTCTCACTGTTGTGCTATACATTGTCATTTGGCGGTGTTCTTCGCTCTGCTGTGCTCTACTATACTCTGCTCGACCCTGTGGATTCCAGTAATGGCGTTCAAGTGTGGTTTAGTTAGGCTATGTTAGGTTAGGTTACGTTAAT
>NW_016987045.1:0-350 GCF_001483705.2 Eufriesea mexicana | reverse complement strand
CGCCATCAATCCAATGGCAAGTACAGACTTCTACTTGCCAGTAAAGAGGTCTATTCAAAATCTGTAACCTCCGATAGCTTGGTGATCTGATTGCCTAACGCCTTCAATCCAACTGCAAGTACAGACATCTACTTGCGAGAGAATAAGTCTACTCAAAATCTATAATCTGTTATAGCTTGCTGAATAGATCGCCTAAGCCTTCAATCCAATGGCAATTACAGCCATCTACTTGCCAGGAATAGGTCTATTCATATACTATACCTGTTATAGCTTGGTGAATAGATCGCCGAACGCCTTCAATCCAATGGCAAGTATATCCACCTACTTGCCAGAGAATAGGTCTATTCAGA
>NW_016987044.1:0-280 GCF_001483705.2 Eufriesea mexicana | reverse complement strand
ACTTGCCATTGGATTGAAGACGTTAAGCGATCTATTCACCATGCTATAACAGATTATAGATTTGGAATAGACCTATTCTCTAGCAAGTAGATGGCTCTACTTGCCATTCTATTGAAGGCGTTAGGCGATCTAATCGCCAAGCTGTGACAGCTCATAGGTTTTGAAGCGACTTATTCTCTGGAAAGTAGATGGTTGTACATGCCAATGGATTGAAGGGGTTAGGCGACCTATTCACCAAGCTATAACGGATTATAGATTTTGTATAAACCCTTTCTCTGGC
>NW_016987043.1:0-946 GCF_001483705.2 Eufriesea mexicana | reverse complement strand
TATTGATTTTGTGTTGTACCCTTCACTAATGTGTTCTGCGTGGCTCTGCGGATGCCAGAAACCATGGTCTCGGCACGTCAGGTTGTGTTAAGGGACTTTCGGTTAGGTAAGGTTAGGATAGGTTAGGTTATGGTATCTTCCACTTTTCGGCTAGAAACAGCAATGCGGCGGACCTCTGCGCTCCTCTGTGCTCTAGCGTATTCAGCTTGGCTCTGCTTTCGCCAGCGGTATTCCTCTCGGCAGGTTAGTCTGTGTTGTGTTGCACTTGGTTGTGATACGTTTAGTTAGGTTAGGGTAGGGGATAGCTTTGATTTTCGTGCTATACACGGCTGTTCGGTGGATATCAGCGCTCTACTGCGCTCTGGTATACTCTGTTTGGCTTTGGAGAGGACCGCATTAGTGGTATCGGCACGTTAAGTTTTGTTCGGTTTCGTTCTGTTAATTTATTTTGTGTAAGGTTCGGATAGCCTTGCTCTTTCAGCCATACACTGCGACTCTATGGATTTCTGCGTCCTTCACCCTTCTAATATGTTCCGCATGGCGCAAAGAGGGCCGCAATAATTGTCACGGCACTTTAGGCTCTGTTAGATTACGGTTGGTTCGGTTAGGTTCAGTTAGGTTAGGATGTGTTAGCTTTGACCTTTGTGCTATACACCGCAATTCGGTCGACTTCTGCGCACAACTGTGATCTGGTGTTCCCTGCTTTGCTCTGGGAATTCCAGAAATAGAGGCCGCGGCGCGTTAGGTTCTGATATGTTACGTTTGGTCTGGTTTGGTTTGTTTCGGTTATGTTAGGATATCTTTGATCTTCATGCTATGCATTCCCATTCTATGGACCTCGGCGCTCTACTCTCTCCTAATATGACCTGCTTGGCGGTGGGAAGGCCAGCATCGTTGGCTAGGCACGTTAGGTTGGGATTGGTTATGCTTGACTAAGTTATGTTAG